>NW_012267475.1:693619-699749 GCF_000151885.1 Dipodomys ordii
TTTTTTCTTTTTGCTTATGTGGTGCTGAGGAATCGAACCCAGGGCCTCATGCATGCAAGGCAAGTGCTCTACCACTGAGCCACCTTCCCAGCCCCGTTACTGTTGATTGTTGCTGGAAATTGGTACATTTAAAATAATATATTACTGTGACCCTGCAAATCAGGTTTTCCTCTTATCTCAGTTCTTTTTTATTTATTGACTTTCCTAATGGAATTCTGTAAAGTGTATTCTTCTATATTGTCACCAGTGTTTCTCGTTAGTTACAATAGTAATCAGGTAATGACTGTATAGATTTCTGTAACTATGTGGATCCAATAACTTCCAGTTTTTGCTAAAGTGCTCTGTGCTGGATCTCACTTCAACTCTCCACTAGGTAGTTGATAACTCAGCATAAGCCTTCACTTCGTGCTGCTGTAGAACCTCAAGGTCAGTCAGTGAGATTGCTGTGGTCCTTTGCTCTATCCTGAGCATATCCCTAGATGTGCTTATGGTCTTTAGATTATCAGAAATATGTTAAAACTTTCTAAGCTCCTTGGGGACATTGTTCCTTTCCCTTTGAAGCTTTTGTCTAGCTTATTATTTGCCCAAATGATAACTACCTCCTCAGGCAATCTCGGTGTTAAGCAGTTTTCTGTGCTTGTTTTCATCTAACTCTTGGGGATTAAGCTTTTCACAATGAGTTAACTAAACATAGCCTTGAGTGAGGTCTGCTTCTTCCAGAGGACCAAGTCAGGTCTGATAATGATGTTTCCCTGAGAATGGGCTTCTGAAGGAGCTTTAGTGGTCTTTGCCTCCTCTGGTGGCTGCTGATTCGTTCCATACACTTTAAAACAGTTGGTTTTTAAGGCTGCTACAGAGCTACAGAGAGTGTGATGGGAAATAGGGAAAGTTAGAATGCCACTAGCTTGCTGTTTTCACCAAGATTCAGCCAGATTTTCTGAAATAAACACTCCTGGGTTGTTTTAAGCTAAACCAACACTAATTTCCTCAGTTAATCCTCATAGTGTCCTAGTTGCTTTTATAGAAGGGAGAATTTTCAAAGGTTTTTACTTGCCACCATTCTTCCTGATGTCATACTACCTTAATTAAGAGGCTTTGAACAAGTTACTTTCCATCATTTAAATAGCCTGGTGTTAATTCTTGTCCTGTAATTCCATTGTTTTGGTGAGTTTGTACCCAGTCTAAGGAAGAATCATTCTGGAGTTACTCTGGTCTTTAACTTACCAGTAGCTATTGTGAAATGAATGGAAAATTGCGTATCTTTGACACAACTTCAGATCTGCAGTTACCTCAAGCTAAGGACATTAAAGGTGACTTTTAGCATTCTTCCCCCATCCACTTAACTTTATTGTAGTGCCTCCTAATTAATATCTGTGATGTGATGTTCCCTTAATGGAAATGGCCATTTCATCATGTATTTGATGTCTGGATTCCTGCCATCTCCCTTCTTAGGAGACTCTTAACCATGCCCTGCAATCTATCTGCCTGATCAATTCCATTCCTTCAATGATGCATCCAAGCCCAGTGAGCTAATGGCTGTGACTGTGCTGCCTGAATCTGTAGAAGAGTTTGAGAAATTGGAAATAAATTAAATTTATCATCATTGTGGGACATCTGGTTGCTATCAGACTTTTAAATGAATATGAAGCAGGTCCTGCAAACAGGCAAATACTCTTATCCAGACAGGATCATCCCTTTGTTTACTGTGGCCCTCCCCATGGCTGCCATGAATTAAAACCTTTCGGTAAGTCTGGGTGGAGGGAAAGAATTAGAACTCCATTCTTCCTTTTTTTTTTTTTTTCCCACTCAGTCATGTGTTCCTTCACCAGCAAATAGCTTCAATACTGATGGGAGTTAACATCTTCTGTTTGGTGATCACATAAAGCAAATGCCTATACATGAAAATTAGTGAGCAGAGGACTAGAATTCTTAACATACAACCTGCAGTGAATCAGATTATCCCAAACATTGCCAAGTCCTTATGTCTCAGATTCTGGGTGTCAGCATAGCTGGCAGAGCTGACTACATGGGGACACTATTGCTTATCATCCTAGTGTACCATCTACCTATTAAGTTACAGTGCTATGGGTGCCCATCATTATAGATACAATCCACTGCTATGATACCAGATCAGGTTCAGCTAAGTTTTTCAAAAATGCTTGGAAACTAAAGACTTTTATGCTTGTCTTTTCTAGATTTTTACTAACTGGGACTGAAGACAAAAGCATTCTACCTAATATATAATCACTACTCTATGGATGAGGCTAGTAATATAGACTAGCTTTTAGGGCATAGTCCTTGATAAGTAGAATTTTTAAATCTCCAAATAGTGTTTTTTTTCCCTCTGTTCATTACAAACTTGAATTTGTAGTAAAAGAAAATAAGAATGTTTCTTACTAAGTCTATTAAAGCTGTCATGAGTTCTTGTTAAGATTTGATGAGTTCCTTCTCATTTTTTCCTTAAGTGAAGGTCTGTCTTGACTGTTCAGTCTTTTTTTTTTTTCAAATTTATTTATTTAAAAATCCAGACTGGATCAAAAAGAACAATCATCAAGGATGTAGGTGCCAGATACAGGCCAAGAGAATAGCTAGAAAAGTATGCCTTGGGAACAGGATTTTATCTCTACCTTAGTTTTAAAAGCTCTAACCTAACATAAATAGCTTAGTTTTCCATTGACCTAGCTTCTGCACCTACAAATGGGGCATAGCTAGCTGGCTTGCCTTGCAAAGGCCTCAGTTGAAGGACCACATTTACAAAACAGGTCATTCATTACACTATCACTTTTGGCCAACTGAAAGGATCTTAACCTCCATATGGTCTCAGGCTAGGTACATGACAGCCTACCTTCATTCTGTATGAAATGTTTTCACCCCTTGAAAATATGGCCACTAAAGCACAAACTGATCGTTATAGTGATCAATAAACTGTCTCCCTACCCCTTTACATGCTTAAAAATGACAGGGTAGGGACAGAACATTGTGAACTTCCTACTGTTAGATTAATCACTCATTAATGATTGATTAGCTAATTAACACTAAATTTACATTAAGGAAATTATATCTAGAATACTGTAAAAACACAGTAAAAAGACTGACATTTGCCCATTTCTGTTCAGAAGTCTCTTCACTCCCAAGCTTCATAGTATGATGTCCTCTCCATTCCAAAATGTATTGTAACTATTACTGTTTCTCCTCCTTTTGATCTTCTTTTTGTTCCCCAGTGCCAGAACTTCCAGAGCTGTCTTGTTCAGATACCATCTTTTTGTATGCCATTTCAAAGAGCTTCAGTGAAGGGAAGATCCTACCTGCCTAATGTTTTCTCCGGTTTCCTTTTCGAGCCAAGAGCTCCCTCATTTTGGATATTTCTTTTAGCTAGTTGCACTCATCAGCAGGCAGTTGGTCTTTGAATTCTTCCATCTTAGTTTCTGTGTCATGAATAATTCCTTCAACCATGTTAACTGCTTCAACTCGTTCCTTCTTTTGACAGTCTTCCTCCGCATACTTCTCTGAATTTTTAAACATATTTTCAGTATCATATTTTCTTAACCCACCAGAAGACTGGATTACAACCTGCTGCTCCCGTACAATTCCGTTGCCATCAATGTCAAATGTAACTTCAATCTGAGGGACTCCAGGAGGGGCTGGAGGAATTCCAATCAAAGTAAACTGACCAAGAAGCTTGTTATCTCCAGCCATCTCTCTCTTACCCTGACATACTTTAATCTTTACTTGAGTCTGTCCATCAGCAGCAGTTGAAAATACCTGGTGTGGTATTCCTGTTAATCACTTTGATAAACACACCTCCTAGAGTCGCAATACCCAGAGACAGGGGAGTAGCACATCTGTGACTTCACCAGCTAACAAACCTCCCTGAATGGCACCTCCAATGGCCACAGCCTCATCAGGATTAACAGCTTTACTTGGGGCTCAGCCAAAAAGATCTTGCAGTCTGCTGAACCTTAGGCATCCTAGTCATGTCACCAATAAGGATCACTTCTCCTATATCACTCTTGGTGACTTCTGCACCCTTTATAGCTTTCTGGCAAGGAGCAATAGTCCTCTTGATAAGATCAGTGACGATTCCCTCAAATTGAGCCCATGTCAGCTTCATATTCAAATGCTTAGGTCCAGAAGCATCCATAGTCAGATAGGGCAAGTTAATGTCAGTCTGCATAGATGAAGAGAGTTCACGCTTAGCTCCTCAGTGGCTTTCTGTACCCTCTGAAGTGCTGTGTTGTCTTTGGTAAAATCAACCACTGTCTCTTTCTTGAATTCCTTTACAATGTGATCAAAGTCTTCACCACCTAAGAAAGTATTCCCATTGGTGGATTTCACCTTAGATACGCCTTTCTGAATTTCCAGGACAGAAATATCAAAAATTCCACCACCTAAATCATACACAGCAATGGCTTTGTCTTCAGATTTGTCTAGACCACAGGCCAGAGCAGCAGCTGTGGCTTCATTAATCACCCAAAGCACATTTAGTCCTGATATCTGGCCAGCATCCTTAGTGGCCTGTCTCTGTGAATCATTGAAATAAGCAGGGACGGTAATCATAGCATTTTTTGCTGCATGTCCCAAATAATTTTCTGCAGTTTCTTTCATCTTCATAACACAAATGCTCCAATTTGGCTCGGAGAATAGAATTTTCCATGAGCCTCAACCCAGGCATCACCATTAGAGGCCCAGACAATTTTAAAAGGAACATTCTTCAGGTCTTTCTGTACTTCAAGGTCATCATATCTTCAGCCAATGAGAGGTTTGGTGGCATAGATAGTATTGTTTGGGTTGATGACAGCTTGTCGCTTTGCTGGCATGCCAACAAGACGTTCACCATCTGCGGTAAAGCCAACAACGGAAGGGGTGGTTCTGGCCCCTTCAGCATTCTCCAGCACCTTTGCTAGTTTGCCCTCCATGACTGCCACACAGGAGTTAGTACTGCCCAACCACTGCACCCTTGATTGTTTCTGATGCATAATCCCTCCTAGAAACAAATCTAAAAGCCTCATGACTAAAGCCATTCCAGCCATTCTGGTGGCAGGCAGCTGTGGGGCCCCGGGAGGCTGCAGCACCCATGAGATGGGCTGCTGCGGTTCTGCTGGCACTTATCATGGTGGCTGGACCAATGGAGTTCGAGAGGGAAGCAACCACTCTGTAGGCCCGGAGCTGACAGTTCAATCTTATAGGTCTTCTCTAGAGAGAGCTATCTTAAAGACCATTCATTCTTGTTATCACCATTTACATTTACATTTTCATTGTATTTTATTAATTTAAATGTGAAACACAAGAGAGGCATCCATTTTTCAAAACAGTTGATGTAATTGTAAATAATAACTACTTAAAAATTTCAATATCTAGGGCTGGGAAGGTGGCTCAGTGGGAGAGACCTTGCCTTGCATGCATGAGGCCCTGGGTTCCATTCCTCAGCACCACATAAGCAAAAAGAAAAAAGCCGGAAATGGCGCTGTGGCTCAAGTGGTAGAACGCTAGCCTTGAGCTGAAGAGCTGAGGGACAGCGCCCAGGCCCAGAGTTCAGGCCCCACGACCGGACCCCCCCCCCAAAAAAAAAGAAAGAAAGAAAGAAAATTCAATATCTAATTTGTTTAGAGCAAAAACATTTTTTGTATCCCATGCTCAAAGGAAATATATCCTCATTTTTTCCAAAAAAGACTAGGTCTTACCTCCTTACTTGAAATAGACACGTGCTAATTTCTATATTTTATCCATTTTTTATAAGCTGAAACAAAAGCTTGTTTTTACAATTATGAGTTCAAAATAGTCAGAGATCTTTGTTTTTGCTTCTTTTTTGTCTACTGAGCAGAAAACAGAAAAGAACCAATGTTCCTGGCTTTCTTAGTTCTTTCAGGTCTGTAATCTAGGCTGCTCTTAATCCCTGTGGAAGTCATATATCTTTGTTTTCTCTTTTGTTTTACAAAGTTAAGTCCAGAAACAAAAATATTGACTGCTTTATGATTTTGAAATTTTTTTTTTTTTTGGTCCGGTCGTGGGGCCTGAACTCTGAGCCTAGGTGCTGTCCCTCAGCTCTTCAGCTCAAGGCTAGCACTCTACTACTTGAGCCACAGCGCCACTTCTGGCTTTTTTTTTTTTCAAATTTATTTATTTAAAAATC
>NW_012267475.1:700009-703594 GCF_000151885.1 Dipodomys ordii
GTGGGGCCTGAACTCTGAGCCTAGGTGCTGTCCCTCAGCTCTTCAGCTCAAGGCTAGCACTCTACTACTTGAGCCACAGCGCCACTTCTGGCTTTTTTTTTTTTGCTTATGTGGGGCTGAGGAATCGAACCCAGGGCCTCGAGCATGCAAGGCAAGCGCTCTACCACTGAGCCACCTTCCCAGCCCCTTGAAATTTTTTTTAACTTACTTGGTTTCCCAAGCAATTCTGTGGGTACAAAGATAAGATAAAGCTGAATTTGGATAATCCTGGCCTAACCTCTTGGATATGAGTATCCAAAGTTACCAGGCTGGTAATGACATGGATGTCGTATATCTCCTCACCTCTAGTAGTGTTCTTTCTACCTTGCTGTGCTGGCTTTTCACATGCAGTTTTTTAATATGGATCAATTATGTAGAGTTATCTGTTTATATATTCCTAAATCGTATTTTAATCTTAGTTAATACAGTGTTCTCTCTGTTTTGCTTATTTTTTTTATAAGGCAAGTTTTTACCCAACAACTTTTCTATTGTTATAAGATGATAATGTAGTTACAAATAGTTCAGTGAGGGAGTTAAAGTTTCATTAGTACAGAATTGATACACAGTAAAGTTTTTCTATGTCTATAAAACTGTCTTTAATATGCACAATGTGACATTATATATTTTGGAAGCAAGCCTTCTATCAAACATATGGAACATATCTTTATTTCTCTTAATACCTTTTAAAACACAGAAGTTTGTAATTTTGAGATCTAGTTTAACAGTTTGCTGTTTATATTCTTTCTTTTTTGGTTAATGTTGCTTTATAAAAATTGGTATCAAGTACTTAGAAAGCCCTGTAGATTCATTCTTTTCTAGAATTGTTTTGGTCCGTTTTAGAATCCATTTGTCAATATTTACAAAAAAAGCTGCCAGAATTATAATGGACTTGAATCTTCAGATGACTTTTAGGGAAATTGAGTTTAACATTACTTAGTTTTGCCATAACTTTGTAAGGTATGTCTGTTTATTCAAGGATTCTTTTATTTTTAAATTTTCAGTTTTCAAATAACAAGTTGTTAAGTACTCTGTGTCATTATCTACAGGGTTTTCAAATAACAAGTCGGTTTTCAAATAACAAGTTGTTAAGAACTCTGTGTCATTATCTACAGGGTACCATGGAGGAATGGAGGAAGAAAATCATCTCTATTTCCCATGCCAAGGAAAGCTTAAACAGCAGTTTGATATTTTCTTGATTTGTAGCATAAGTATCTTGTCTTGCATTGTAGATGAATTATGGAAATTGAAGAATAAATTAATTTAAATTTTTTAAGAGGTAGTGTGCTAAACAACAAATTGGAAACTATAGTTGTTTGTATCTTTTACCATCCTATGGAAATTTTAATCATGTATAAGAACAGTATTTTTCTGCTATATTTAAATTTAAATATGTTTTTAAATATATGCAAGATTATCTAAAAAGTTCAGACTTACATAGAAATTGTGAGGGTAATACAAGGAATTTCCATCCCTTTTTTTTTTTTGGTACAGCCTTGCTTTGTAGCTTAGGACTTAGGAGATATCCTCAACTCCCATCTTCCTGTCTTCATCATGTGCTGGAATTCCAGACACATACTACTATACCTGGTTTTCATATATTCTCTACTAAGATTTATTAGTTCATTATTATTTGCCCCATCATTCTTTCTTTCCTTTTACTATAATATTAACAGCAATTGGGCAGGTGGCTCACACCTGTAATCCTAGCCACTCAGAAGGCTGGTATCAGAGGAATACAATTCAAAGCCAGCCTGGACAGGACAGTTTGTAAGACTCTTATCTCCAACTAATCTCCAAAAAGCCAGAAGTAGAGCTGTGCCCAAGTGGTAGAGTGCTAGTCTTGAGCAAAAAAAAAAAACTCAGAGACAGCACCTGTGCCCTGAGTTCAAGCCCTACAACTAACACCAAAAGAAAAAAAAGGAGTATATTGAAGACATTGTGTATTCTCTTACTCCTTAATATTAAACTATATTTCCTAAGGATTTGGACATTCTCTTACATCATCGCCCCATTGTCAAAATCAGATATTTAACATTAGGATCCCTAGTCTGTATTTTAATTCTGTCAGTTATCCCATCATGTCCTTTACTATTTTATTTCCCTTGGACCCCAGCTAATCCATTAATGTCCTTTTTTTTTTTTCCACTAATGTCCTTTAATGGGAGCATTTTTTGAGCCTTTCCGTGTGTTTGATCACTATGACATTCTAAATTATATAAACCAGTTGCACTGTACATTGTCCCTCAGGGTTTGTCCAGTGTTTCTTTCTAATTAGATGCAGCTGTCTGTTTTGCTTGGAATTCTACTAGCCATAGTCTGTTCTATTCGGTGATAGAGTATGTGAACAGTTGGTTAAGGAAGGCTCCTTTAGAAGCCTATCTATTTTCAGATTAATCATTTTTAGTTAATTTTTGTGCATTTCATACTTTGAATGGAAATGACAATATCCTGTCTTCAAACTCTTTAACTCTCACTGTCTAAAGTTTGGGTATTCTGTTGTAAGGAAAGACTTTTCCTTCTTTCTCATTTTCTTATTTACTAATAGTTGTATAGACATACAAATACTTTGCTTGGTGGGTTATCCTCTGTTCCTATAATCTGTTTATGCCAATCTGTCCCAGATAGGTTAAGATTTGCACTAGGACATAATACTCTACCCACAAGTAGGCCTCTCTGAATCCATGTGAATACCTGCCATTCTCACCAGCACCTCAACAGACACATCTTCCCCTTACCAAACTTGGAACTCACTTTTTCAGCAGTAAGAAAACATGGTTCCATCTTTCCATTTATTTTCTCCTTATTTTAGACTTTGAATAGATAAAAAGTGATTTTAGAACTAATATTTTTTAATGCCACAACTAAACAGCAATCTTAAAGTTCAGTATTTTTTCCTTTCCTCTCCTTTCTCTCTTCTTTTGCTCCTTCCTTTCTTCCTATTTTTTTAAGTAAAATTGACACATGCTGGATTATATAATGTTAAATACATACTGAGGATATGGTAGCATATATCCACTTGTGTTCTGATCCCTGTCAGGACAAAAAAAGTGTCTATCCAGCACCTCAGAAAAATGTCTTTGAGTCTTTTTCTGTTCAATCTCTATACCAGGCCTTGAACAAACACCTTTTTTCCCACCAAAATTAATTGTATCTATTTTAGAATTTCATGCAAAGATTTATATGATATATTCTCTTCTATCTTGTTACTTTTCCTCTGCATAACGTATAGGAGATTCAGCTATGAGTTTGAGTGTATTAAGGTATGGAACATGCTTGTGAAGGTCCTGTTGATAGTCAGTTGGATGGCTTCTGCTTATAGAGGTCATCTTAGATAGGCTCCTGCCCATGTTGTATTCTGTCAAGTGCTACTCTAAGTGGACTATGAAGGTATTTTATACATGTGATCAAAGTTAGAATTGGTTATCATTTAAGAAAAGATGAGGGGCTAGGAAAGTGGCTCAGTGGTAGAGCGCTTGCCTTGCATGCCTAAGGCCCTGGGTTCGATTCCTCAGCCCTACATAAGCAAAAAGAAAAAAGCCGGAAGTG
>NW_012267475.1:704519-734920 GCF_000151885.1 Dipodomys ordii
AAAGCTGGAAGTGGCGCTGTGGCTCAAGTGGTAGAGCTCTAGCCTTGATCTGAAGAGCTAAGGGACAGCGCCCAGGCCCAGAGTTCAGGCCCCATGACCGGACCCAAAAAAAAAATTTTTTTTTAAATCCATCAAACATGAGAGCAAAACTTTATAAAACTCTGAGTAAACTGAATCACTGATATAGAAGACTTGTGGAAAAAATGACCTAAATGAATAGAGAAACGTACCATGTTTTTGGGTATAAGACTCATATTGTTCCACTGTTTAAATTTTGACTCAGAGGCTCCTTAATCCTAAAGACAATCCTAGAAGCATATGTGTGTATGTTGCTGGGGATTGAACCAGGGCTTTGGGCTTGCTAGACAAGTATTCTGTCACTTGAGCTTTATTTTTTTTCTTTCAGAGATATAGTCTCACACCTTTACTCTTCTCATTTTGCATTTGTGGGAGGCAGAGAACCTTGTAGTTCATTGCTGAGTGGAATTGGAAACAGTGTAATCTCTGCCTTCCACTTTAAGTGGGACATGAATAGTAATTGGTTATTTGTTTCAGGTACTGAACAGTACAGTGAATACACTGGGTATGCTGAAACTTACCGATGGGCTCGAAGCCATGAAGATGGGAGTGAAAGGTCTGTATTCCTGGCACTCACGTTTGACTGAAAATGAAAATGTGTGGACTCAATATCCCTTTATGTCTTACTCCAGCAGTTGAACCTTTTTAATATTTAGTATTATAGGGTCATTGGAAGTTAAAACACTTATTATCCCCATATACCATAGTGAGAAACAGAGAATATGTAATCCAAAAGTCTAAGGCAAAAACAAGCAAGGCAAAATTCTGCAGCTCTTTACCTCTGGGTAGCCTATTGGGAGTAAAGGTTACCTTCCAAGTACACCCAACTTACTTAGAGTCTGTTCTAACTAGAGTTTAAAGCCTTTGATCGGCTTATTTAGCTGTCCTTAATTTCTTCAAGAGATCAGATAGATGGGAACCTGTGTTCAGACAGTTTGCTAACTGCTCTGCAGCAGTGACAACAGAATCTATGGTGAATGTTTCAGGTTCTGTCCCTTGTTTATTCTTGAAATAAATTTTATATTTCCACATCGTTGCTTTCTTACCAAATGGTATGATTTGCCAGAGGTTGATTTTTTTTTGCAGAAGTGTTGCTGGAAAGCTTGAAGAGATTATATATTTGGGATTGTACAAGTTTTGGTAATTATCACCTCAGTTAGTCCTTCCTACTTTCCAAGCAACATGTTATTGTCTGTTTTGATGTCTTTGTTTTTTTAAAAATAGTTTCTCTCAGTTAGTAATTGAGCACAGTAGGTAGAATGTTGTACTGAATCAATACACATTTTTCATAGCACCTAACTTCAGGGATTATTTTCTGGACAATATGTTGTGATGCTACACCCTGGTGATTTAGAGCAGATCTCAGAGTAAAGGAGGAATGTCATGTTTATTGTACTAAAGGAAAACACAGGCTTTGCTACCTTGTGTTTACTCCCAAATCCTTTAACCTCTGAGTCTTGCTGAAATTGATGCACTGTTTACAATATGTCAGCTGTTGTTATCTCTTGGGTTTTTTTTCACTTTATTCTTTAATACCTGACAGTGGGCAATACGTATGCCTCTGAATCTAAAATTAGGTTGTTTTTCTGGCCTCCTGCTTGGCTAAGATCTGTCATCACAGTTTGTTTGTTTTTAATATTTTAAACTGCCCAGTGTCCACAAGCCAGCCCCTCTGAAGGTTTTGCCTGGGGACTTTGCCTGTTGCTCATCTTGCTCCCCTTCTGCCCTATCCCAGGGATGACTGGCAGAGACGTTGCACTGAGATTGTCGCCATTGATGCACTTCACTTCCGACGCTACCTCGACCAGTTTGTGCCTGAGAAAATGAGACGTGAGCTTAACAAGGCTAGTAACCTTACTGCTGAGTTTATCTGGTAGTTGTCATCTATTTACTGCCATTTTATTAATGGTGAAATTAATGCTTCCTGGTAACTCTTGCCGTGTCAGTACATCTGCCTGCTGCTCTCCTGATTTAATGGCTCTGTCAGCTTGTACAAGATGTACTTTCCATTTCATAATTGTTTGATTTTGCTTGATATTAGCCACACATGCATTATCGTAAAGTCACATAGCAATGAATTTGACCTAAACATTTTTTTCCCAGGGGTCAGTGGCATTTTTCTCTACAGGGTATGTGATCAGAATTAAAAAAGAAAAACCAGAAGGGTGAATTGTTGTTCCATTCATTGTTTATTAATTTGATCATTTTTGAGGTGTTTATGACAGAAATAATGGTATACTGTGGTTCTAAGTGCTTTTTTTGTATTACACAAATACAAAAATGAGCCATTTCTCTTTTATTTGTTCAGATTTTGCTTCTGTTAACTGTGATTAATAACCCCCTTCACACAATAGAAGACTGATTCTATTCTACAGATATAAGCCCTAAGATTTCCTTCAGTTCCCCAAATTACTCTGCTAGCCAAGAAGACTAACTTACTTCTGTGAACTGTTTGATTACTCTATGTAGGATATGTCTAGTAAGATAGCATGTTGTGTGGTTTTGCCTGGCTACATTACCTCTGGTAATGACTGGGGTCTGGATATATATATAAAAAAAGCAAATAATCCCAAAAGGCTCTTATTAACCTTACAATTTAGTAGATACTTAGAAGTAATTATATGTCTTATGTCCTGATCTATTTGAGTATCTCATTTTGGATGAACATGTTTTATCTGTAATTTATTAGATGATTTTAATGTTTGTAGAGTTCTGGAATGAATCTCAAAAAGTTTAGAGATGTAATTCTAGCTTACTCAGGAGGCTGAGATCTGAGGATCACAGTATGAAGCCAGCCCGTGTAGGAAAGTCCATAAGACTCATCTCCAATAAACCACCCCCCCTTACCCCCCCAAAAAAAAAGTTGGAAGTGGAGCTCTAGCTCAAGTGGTAGAGCGCTAGCCTTGAGCAAAAACAGCTCAGGACAAGCCTCAAGTTAAAGTCACAGGACTGGCACAAAAAACAAAAAAACAACTTTAAAAAAAAATGCTGTTTCTTAAAATTGAACTTACAGAAATCTTTTTTTTTTTTGGGGGGGGGGTCCGGTCGTGGGGCCTGAACTCTGGGCCTGGGTGCTGTCCCTCAGCTCTTCAGCTCAAGACTAGTGTTCTACCACTCGAGCCACAGCGCCACTTCTGGCTTTTTTCTTTTTGCTTATGTGGTGCTAAGGAATCAAACCCAGGGCCTCATGCATGCAAGGCAAGTGCTCTACCACTGAGCCACCTTCCCAGCCCTGAGATACCTTTTTTTTTTTTATGGTTTTTCAAAAACTATACAGAAAGACTGCTCTTTAGGATGTCAAAAGCTCTAAAATTTTCTCCTACCCAATACCAAGAGTAAAAGTCAGATTTACTTGTACTGAGGAGTATATTTTTCTAGAATGTAGTTAGATACAATTTGAAGTATAGGGCAGGGAGTGTGGCATTTGCAAGGAGCTGTATTTACTATTACCCTAACAGTTAAAAAAAAAAATATATCTGGGCACTGGCATATCACACCTCTTATCCTAGCTACTTAGGAGGCTGAGATCTGAGGATCATGGTTTGAAGCCAATTAATCACCAAAAAGCTGGAGCTTTGACTCAAGTGGTTGAATGTCAGCCTTGAGCACAAAAGTTTAGGGACAGTGCCCAGGGCCCTGAGTTCAAAATCCAGGACTAGCACAGAAAAAGAAAAGGAAGGAAAGAAGGAGGGAGGGAGAGAGAGAAGGAAGGAAGAAATGAAGGAGGATAAATGTAAACCTACTTTCACTGTTCCAGATTCTTGCCTTGAAGAAATTGACTTCAAACTGAAGATATTTTATGATGGAGTATATCAAGTAGACTAACAATTTATCTTCAGATTTTGGCAAGTGTTCCTTACTTAAACATGTATATAGGAATTTGTCAAATGGACGTTGAAACTAGAAGACATTTTATATGATAGGTGGTTTGGAGAGAAATATATGAAAAGAAGGTAAAACCAGAATGTTTAACATAGCTGTACAATATATTGGCACAAATTGTAGGATTCCTTTTCATAGGATAGGTTATGAGAGTAAGTCATTCACTTTGAGAAATTACCTGAAGTCATGATCTTTTTCAATGTTAAACTTTTGGAATGAATGAGTCTTCTTTTTTTTCTTGAAATTCCCAATATCTAACTGATGCACTCTACATTTACTTGTATATCACTAACCTTCAGTTTACCTGCTCTTAATGACACCAGAAATGTTAAAAATATTGATATGTATGTATGAATAGATAAATCAGTTTTATCACTAACATTGAAGAACATTGAAGTATAGCAATTCAGTTCTGTATTGCCTTTCTGTTTGTCACTATGTCACTGAACAGTTAAATCTCATTTATGACTCAAGGGATTCTTTAGAGTCATATGCAAATAGGATTTTTTCAAATAATATAGGTATATATCATTGTTAGTAAAAGTAATGATTAATTACTAGGTACTAGACACTCCTCTCAACACTATAGATACACAGATAGATTCTTTGCAGATAGATAGATAGAGAGATAGATAATTTTTTTTAAAACAAAGCCTCACTGTTGCAGACTTGGGTAACCCTCTTGATTTAGTCCCTCAGTTAACTAGTGTAGGGGCATGCATTATCTGATATGATCATCAACACCTGGGTGATAGAGACACTGTTCTTAGCTCCAGTTTAGAGACCATGGGCTGAGATTCAGGAAGTTGGGTGATTTGCATCTAGGTACTAAAGCTAGTAAGTAGCTGAGCCAAGTTACTTTTATTTTTGTCACCTCTGAGGAGAACCCAGGACCTCACTTGCATTAGTCTAGCTGTCTACCACTGGTCTACACCCATAGCCCTTTAGAAAATTTGGATTTGGCCTACACTTTTTTTTTCTTTTTTTGGTACTGGGCATTTGAACTCAGAGCCTTAGGCTTGTCAGGCAAGTGTTCTGCCTATTAACCATTTTTAATCTTAAATCATTGAGAATATTCCCTGCTTCTAGTTAACATATCTCCTAAAAGCGTATGCCACCCTTTCTCTTTTGATGGTAAACCTAATGACCCATTGAATCCTCTCAGTCTTTTTTTTTGGGGGGGCAGGGTCTGGTGGTGGGCCTGAACTCTGGGCCTGGGCGCTATCCCCCCCCCCTTCAGCTCAAGGCTAGAGCTCTACCACTTGAGCCCCAGCGCCTCTTCCGGCTTTTTTCTTTTTGCTTATGTGGTGCTGAGGAATCGAACCCAGGGCCTCATGCATGCAAGGCAAGCTCTCTACCACTAAGCCACCTTCCCAGCCCCTCTCTCAGTCTTTTCTGCCTGTTACACTTTTTCAAACACTCAAAAGTTGGCCCCAACCTACTTACTGAAACTAGGAAATACCCCAGATTTAAAATAGCCCACATGGAATAGTGTCGCATTTTTCTAAATGAAGCAACAAAGCCCAAGACCTCTTTTTGCCAGCAGAAATCTGCGTAGCTAAGCTCCAAAGGTCTGTTTGCCACATCTAGGCATTATTGGCCAGGTAACGATTGCAAGGGCATCCTCAACCTCTGGAAGATGCCAGCCCCATACAGGCTTCACATCTCCTGTTGGACCCACATCATGGCTTGCAAAGTGGAGTTGAATTTTAAAAGGAAGGAATCAGTTTCATTTTATCTAACTGATACTTTGAAGCTATATTTAATCTTGTGAGAGATCAGCTGAGTGACATTCTAGAGGTGAATTATCTTCGGCATGGGGAAGATTTATGATTCCAGTTTCTAAATTGGTAAATAACTGCAAGGAAGGAAATAAAAAAGAAATCACTGTGAAAAGTTGTAGTTGGCCATGCTAGGCTCCTTTAGATGAGGTTACATAGTGAATGTATTCATGGAGCCTTATGGGATGGAAATTAAATTAAGTAGATTTCATCATTACTTTTTAAAAAATAGATTCCTGTCTTGATTTTTTTTCCTGTCTTGATTTTTCTTATGTTCTAATACCAAATTTTAATGGGATTACTAAAACCAAAGCTTGATATAAAACCAATGAAAACTTTGTGCAAATATTCCAAAAAATTTCAAACTCTGACCAGGCGCCAGTGGCTCACACCCGTAATCCCAGCTACACTAGAGGCTGAGATCTGAGGATCACAGTTCAAAGCCAGACCAGGCAGGAAAGTCTGTGAGACTTTTATCTCCAATAAACCACCAGAAAACTGGAAGTGGTACTGTGGCTCAAGTGGTAGAGCACTCGCATTGAGCTAAAGAACTGAGGGACAGCACCCAGGCCGAGTTCAAGCCCCACGACTGCCAAAAAAAATGTCAAACTCTGTAAAATATGTCAATATCTTTTTCAGGACTATTAGTTCAAAATGTTTCATTTCTAGTTAGTTTTCCCTTAATATTCCTTATATTATTAATATTATATTTTTCCTTATTTTATTTTTCTTTGTATTTGGTAATTAACTAAAGATAAGAGCCTCACAGACTTTCCTGCTCAAGCTGGCTTTGAACTGTGATCCTCAGATATCAGCCTTCTGAATTACAGGAATGAGCCACTGGCACCCAGCATAATGGCCAGTTTTTAAGATTGCTTTTTGGGAAAATTAATTCTTACTGTTACACTTTGCTTCTTACAATTTTGTATTTTCAGTTCTCCATTGTTAAGTCTTAGCTTCACTAAGCTAAGCTGTTTTGGCTTGCTGAAATAAACTTGGCCAAATATACTTAAAGACATAGTGAAAAAGCCTAAAAACATTTTGCTAGTATAAGACAAAGACATAAGCCAGAAGGCTCCTCCTCTTTGTGTAGGCAGCTCAGAAAACCTGACAGCACACAGTAACAGTATTCCATTTATTGTGACAGAGGCTTTGCTCTCCCCATCCTTGTTCCTGTACTGTCAGATTCTTTATCTTTTGAGAACCTACCTAGCAGAGCTCTCTGTTACTGTTGGCCTTTCAAAATCTCTTTCAAGAGATTTTCAGAAGCTCCATGCATCTGATTATGCAGGTAATTTGTGAGTTCTTGTGTAAGCTCTGCACCACAGTCCTGAAAAATAGTCTGGCACCAACTTATAATTAATATCTGTCAGAATTTACAGCCTAGGAGGTGTTGGAAGGAATAGCCTTGTTAATCCATCCAGACAGTGTATGAAATAAACTTTTACACCTTGTGTAAGCTTCAGAGAGTGATTTACTATATTTCCATGTGTGGGTTTCACAGAAGTGTCTTTCTATATCCTTGCTTTTTTTTTCTAGGAACATTTGTCACTGATCATTCTTTCAATTTTTCTTATTATACATAAGCTATATTTTAGCCTTTGTTGGTATCTGAAAGAACCTGGAGAGATTTACTTTGCTACTAAAACTCTTAATAAAGCCTGGTGGTTTCAAAAAACTAAGAATTTTGGCTGGACATAGAACCGGTGGCTCCTGCCTATAGCCCTAGCTACCCAGGAGGCTGAGATCTGAGGATCACAGTTCAAATCTAACCCAGGCAGGAAAGTCTATGGGATTCTTTATCTCCAGTTAATCAATAAAAAACCAGAAGTGACCTAGTCCCCAGGGCCCACCAATCTCCCTCCCAAGTGGTCTTCAGTTTCTCTTTGCTAAATAAACTCTTTACAACCCTTGGGGGGAGGGGGAGCCAGAAGTAGAACTGTGGCTCAAGTGATAGAGTACTAGCCTTAAGAGAAAAGGTTCACAGGCCCTCATTTCAAGCCCCAGTATAGGAATAGTGGCCTAATATCCCAAATATACAAAGAGCTCAAGAAACTAAACGTTCCAAGAATCAACCACTCAAATGGGCAAATAAGCAAAATAGAGACTTCTCAGAAAAAGTAAAAATGGCCAAGCAAAAACACTGAAATTCCTTCTCACTTCCAAATGGTCATCAAAAATATAAACAACAGATGCTGGCACAGATGTGAGGGAAAGGAACTAATACACTGTAGGTGGGAATGTAAACTTATTTAACCACTCTGGAAAGCAGTATGGAGGAAGAGAGGAAGAAACAATATTCATAATTATCAGTTTGGACATTTGATAAATCCAGTGCCTTAGACTAACACAGATTTCTTTTATCCAATGCAAACAAAAAGAAACGAGGTATCAGAAAGATTTCAAAAAACAATAGGTTCTTTTTCTCTTCCTAATCCTAGATATTTCTCTTTGTTTTCCCCTCTACATTGGCCCTAAGAAACAGGAAATAAGAGGGAGAGAACGTAAGTTTGATAAATGGACACATCAGTCAGTACATCAGTACTGTTTGTGTCTGGTTGCTCAGGGGCTGTGCTATTTCTTTTATCCTACAGGCTTACTGTGGATTTGTCCGTCCTGGAGTTCCTTCCGAGCATCTTTCTGCTGTGGCCACAGGAAACTGGGGATGTGGTGCATTTGGGGGTGATGCCAGACTGAAAGGTGAGTGAATTGTTCAGAAGGGCAAATATTTAGTTCATCAAGCCAGATGTTCTGTTATAAGAAACCACAAGAGTCTAAGAAAGATTTGATAAATCCTCTTTTATTCTTACTATGTTTAAACAGTGTATTGTTTTTATGTGTGTGGGGGAGGGGCATTTATCTTTTGATGAACCAGAGATGTTATTCTCCTGAATACAGAAAAGTCAGGGAGAAAATTGTGCAAATGACTGAGGGATTTCAAACCAAAGTGCCCACATCAACCTTTTCCTTCACTAGAATGGTTTGAGTTTTGTTGTTGTTTGCTTCTTTGTGCTGGTTCTGAGGCTTGAACTCAGGGCCTACATGCTGCCTGAGCTTTTTTCATCAAGTCAGCACTCTAACACTTGAGCCACAGTTCAACTTTTGATTTTTTGGATGATTAATTGGAAATAAGAATCTCACATAGACATTCCTGCCTGGCCTGGCTTCAAACCATGTTCTTCAGATCTCAGCCTCCTGAGTAGCTAGGAATCCAAGGTATGAGCCACCAGTGCCCAGCCAGGAGTGGTTTTTATGAGCAGAGTAGTTTCACTGACCTATTAACTGCCAAACAGATGAGTCTGCTATGTTGGGCACTGTGGTTGGCACTGAGAAGGTAAAGCTGAATAAGAGATAGTCTCTGGTTGGAGAGAGCCTTAGACAAAGACAGCACACATGATGAGTACTCTGATAGTGACATGGTGGGGAGCTGTCCGTTGAATGGCACCAAGAAAGAGGCATGTGAATGCCTGTAAAAGACCAATGTTTGTATTTTGTTTTGTGGTAGGAAAAAGTTACAAAAGCCAATCAACAAAACTTTTGGCCCTTTATCACATTATAACAGTTGCTTTACTTTTCAAAATATCAGTTATAGAAAATAGTATTGTATATTTAGGACAGTTACCATTTCATTTCACCTGGACTTGTTCAACACAAATAGGGTATATACCACAGTAATAATTTTGACACAAACTACCCAGAGTAAATGAATGCAGAGCCTATAGCTTGCCAGGTAGAATTCCCTGCACAACTGCCTCCACTTCAAGCTGCAGCCAAAAGGCTTGGACACCCCTAGGTAGCCTGCATTTCTGGCCAGCTGGCCAATCTGAGAGGCTCCCATGTCCTCTTCAGTTTGAAATCAACTGAAGTTACCCATTGAGCCTCCAATCCTATACTTAAGATCACATAAAGATAAACATAGAGTGAGATCTAGGAGGGAGTGCAGAGCATTGATAACCCCTATGATCTGTTTCCTTATACATGCCAACATGTTCTAGAAATGAGTTCTGCCTATTGTGGTGCCCAGAGTTTTTATTGGGGTCTCATTACATAGGTGTGCTTGATCAAATCAGTGGTCATGTGATTGAACCCTATCTTCCTGAAAGTTGGGCTCTCTGAATAGACCCAATTAGCCAAAGACAATTCCAAGGTTTTTGTTTTGTTTTCTTTTTGTGTGGGTCCTGAGGCAGGAACTCAGGGCCTGGGCACTGTCCCTGAGCATTTTTGCTCAAAATAGCATTCTACCACATGGGCCACAGCTGCACTGCTGGCTTTGTTTATTTGGGTTATTAATTGGAGATAAGAGTCTCAGGAACTTTGCTTCCTGGGCTGGCTTCGAACTATGATCCTCAGATCTCAGCCTTTTGAGTAACTAGGATTATAGGTGTGAACCACACACACATGGCCAGCCTATTCCAAGGGTTTTGAGGCTCCTACCAGGAACCAAGACAAAGACCAAATTCTTCCTTATAAAGCAATTGTTAAAGGTATAATTATAGTACAGGTAGTCTGGAGGACTATAGCTTAAAGCCAGTCCATGCAAAAGGATTTACTTGATTCCCATTTCTCAATAAACAACAAAGCAGAGCTGGTGACATGGCTCAAGTGGTATAGTGCCAGCCTAGCAAGTGCAAAGAATTCACACCCCAACACTGTTTTTTAAAAAAAAAAAAGACTGTGGGTAATAGGATAGAGTAAGGAGCAAAGAGCCATCCATGTGTTTTGTGATGATCAAGCAGGATTGAATCACCACTGGCCTCATTAGAGAGTGGCAACACTGGGAACAGCTGACAGGCATACGATAAGGAGCATGGCTGCAACCAAACCTTGCCTTCTGAATTCTTATCATTAAGTCTTTAGCCCTCTCTACCAGAGAAATGTGGACCTCACAAAAAGAGTAATCTCATCCATTCTACATAAAGAGGAACCAGTATCTTGTAACATAACAGGTTTTTCTGTTCAGACTGTATTTTACAGCATCATTTATAATTTGCTACTTTGTTAAATTAATAATATGTCTAAGATGAAATTCAGACTCTACTAGAAATAACTTTTTTGGGGGGGATCCGGTCGTGGGCCTGAACTCTGGTCCTGGGCAGTGTCCCTCAGCTCTTTACCTCAAGGCTAGCACTCTACCACTTGAACCACAGTACCACTTCTGGCTTTTTTCTTTTCTTCTTATGTGGTGCTGAGGAATCGAACCCAGGGCCTCATGCATGCAAGGCAAGCACTCTACCACTGAGCCACCTTCCCAGCCCCCTAGAAATAACTTTGAAGTTGTCAAACTCCTTGGTTCCCAGCACACCCTCAACAAAAAATTAAACATTTTTAAGTACATGTAAAGAACCACTTTCCCTTGATAATCATGCTATCTTGTAAAATAGCATAATAAAATGATTCTATTATAATGAAGCCAGATATCCTCCAAACAATAAAAAAGCTTGTTGTTTCTATAAAAATGGCACCTTTGGCCTGGGCTTCAGTGGCCCACATCTGTAATCCTAGATACTTAGGAGGCTGAGATCAGAGTTGGAAGCCACCCTAGGCAGGAAAGTCCCTAAGACTCTTTACCTCCAATTAACCACAAAAAACCGGAAGTGAAGCTGTGACTCAAGAGGTAGAGTGTTAGCCTCAGGGACAATGCCCAGGTCCTGGATTCAAGCCCTAGCACCTGCACCTGCACCTCCTCTTCTCCCCCCCCCCAAAAAAATACATTTGGTATTTCTTTTGAAAACCTGGAAAATTACCATGAAGCATGTAAAAATTGCTATAATTCACTGTGAACATTTTGGTAGCCATAATTTTGTATAAAAAATTTTGTCTACAAAAATATGTGGCCATCTGCCAGGCATCGGTGGCTCAAGTCTATAATCCTAGTTACTCAGGAGACTGAGATCTGAGGATCACAGTTCAAAGCCAGCCTGGGCAGGAAAGTCCATGAGACTCTTATCTCCAATAAACCACTGAAAAAAACGGAAGTGGCGCTGTAGCTCAAGCAGTAGAGCACTCTCCTTGAGCTGAAGTGCACAGGGACAGTGCCCAAGCCCAGTTCAAGCCTCATAACCGAAAAAAAAACAAAAACAAATGTGGCCATCTGACATGAGTAAGATCACACTGTACATTCTATGCTCTACCTTCTTTTTTAAAACGCTGCAGTCAAGCCGGGCACTGATGGCTCAGGCCTGTAATCCTAACTACTTAGGAGGCTGAGATCTGAGGATGGTGTTTAAAAGCCAGCCTGGGAAGGAAAGTCTGTGAGACTCTTTATCTCCAATAAACCACCAGAAATCTAAGTGGCACTGTGGCTCAAGTGGTAAAGTGCTTGCCTTGAGCTGAAGAGCTGATGGACAGCGCCCAGGCCCAGAGTTCAAGCCCCTACAACCGAAAAACAAAAACAAAAAACCTACAGTCTTAGGTGTTACCTGAGACTGCAGGCAATACACCTAGCTACTCAGGAAGGTGAGATTTGAGGATCATGGTTGGAAGATAGCCTGAGCAAGAAAGTCTGTGAGACTCCAATTAACCACGAAAAAGTGAATAATTGTGGATCTAGTGGTACAGCACCAATCCTCAGCACAAAAGTTCAGGGAGTGCCCAAGCCCTGAGTTAAAGCCCCAGGACCAGCACAAAAAACAACAACAACAACAACAAAAAACCCTACAGCCTCAATACTTGATCAATGTGAATTTACTGCCAATGTTTTTATTGATGACTTGTATTCTATTGTGTATGTATATTTTATTTCACAGATGCTATATTCAGGGACAGTTGGTTTATTTCCCTTGTAAGCAGTACTCTAGTTTATAGTATATAATTTATATAGTATATAAGGCCAGCATGAATTTATGCTATCATTCCATCAAACTCACCAAGACAAGATCTGTCAGTCTTTTCAGATTTCCTGTTTTCATCAACATTTTTGTTTTGTGAATTGCTTTATCATGCCTTCTTCCCATAAGTCTCTTTAGGTGTAGTTGATGATTAACTTTAAGAAATACTAATTGCGGGCTGGGGATTTGGCTCAGTGGTAGAGCGCTTGCCTTGCATGCCTGAGGCCCTGGGTTCAATTCCTCAGCACCACATAAGCAAAGAGAAAAAAAGCCGGAAGTGGCGCTGTGGCTCAAGTGGCAGAGCGCTAGCCTTGAGCTGAAGAGCTGAGGGATAGCGCTCAGGCCCAGAGTTCAGGCCCCACAACCGGACCCCCAAAAAAATGCTAATTGCTCAGCTACCTATTTTGAAAACCATATTTCTTTTATTTCAGTTTTGGGGGCTATTGACATACTAAGTTAATGTCTTGAGGAAAACCTTCACTGACCCCTTATTTGAAAGAATTTCTTCAGGTTGAAAAACAAAAAATGCATTTTTTTCATTTTTTTTAAATTTTATAGAAGAGAAGTTTATAAAATTCATTATCAGCCTGAATTTATCTGAGGAAATCTTTTCTTCACTCTGGGCTCATTGATCTTCTGACAGATGCTTCTTCTTTTTTTTTTTTTCCCCTCCCGTTTTTCTCTTAAGTAAAATGAATGGCTAGATTCATGCCATCAATCCAAAAACCAGGTCTGCTGTAAGCCTGGCTATTTGTGCTGGACAATGTGAAAAGCTTTATAAATGTGTTCATTTCTGTCCTTTTCTTTGTGGCTTAAAAGACAGGAAGCTTGTTTGCTCTGGTAGCTATCAGGTATAGTAGTCAAAGATTTCAGTTGTATGATTCATTTTCTCAGTTACTGAGATTTTGAAGCTTTGGAATTACTCTTAGACAACTCCCTCCTCTCATTTGCTTGGATGATCAAAATATTACAGGCAGTTACAGTGTCTTTCAGTAGAGGATTAATTATTTAAACTGTGATTTTTTTAAAAAAAATCTGGGAGCTGGGAAGTTGGCTCAGTGGTAGAGTGCTTGCCTAGCATGCATATGAGGCCCTGGGTTCGATTCCTCAGCACCACATAAGCAGAAAAAAGGCTGGAAGTGGAACTGTGACTCAAGTAATAGGGCGCTGGCCTTGAGCTGAAGAGCTGAGGGACAGCGCCCAGGCCCAGAGTTCAGCCCCCTCAGCGGGGGGTGGGGGGGTAAGGGGGGGAAATGTCTGTAAGCCTGGTGCTGGTGGCTCACACTTGTAATTCTAGCTACTCAAACCAATATCTGAGGATCAAGATTCAAAACCTGCTCAGGCATACAACTCTGAAAGACTCTTCAATCAACCAGCAAAAAGCCAGAAGTAGAGCTGTCGCTCAAGTGATTGAGCTGTTACTCAGGTGACTGAGCTTATTTTTACACAGGATGTGAAGTAGTGGCCTGGTCTCACTCCTGCAGGTGGATACTCATTTTGCCCATTTGTTGAAGATACTGTCTTTTCTCCATTGTATGATTATATGTTTTTACCTCTTTGTAAAAATAAGTTGGCTGTAGCTTTGTGGCTTTATTCCTAGATCTTCTATATTGTTTCATTGGTCTTCAGGTCTGTTTTTGTGCTGGTATCATGCTGTTTTTGTTACTGTAGTATAATTTGAAGTCTGGTATTATGATACCTCCAGCAATGCTCTTTTTAGTTCAAATTACTTTTGCTGTTCAGAGTCTTCTTTGGACTGACTTTGTAATTCTGTGAGGGATGACATTTGGATTCCAAATGCTTTGGCACTGAATTTGTGGATTGCTTTTGACAGTGACCTCTTGTACTTTGGTGCACCTTTGAGGCTCTCAGTCTTTCTGAGCACTCTAAAAGGACATGAGAAAGTGCTTTTGAATTTGAAATATCTTTAGAAAGGGTCTTCCTGGTTTGCAGCAGTTCTTCATGATGGTGATAAAGCAGTATACATTTAGCCAGGCATGGGTGGCTCACGCCTGTAATCCTAGCTATTCAGGAGGCTGAGATCCGAGAATCACCTTTTGAAGCTAGCAGAGGCAGGAAAGACCATGAGACTCTTATTTCCAAGAAACTACCAGGAAGCCAGAAGTGGAGGTCTGGCTTCTAGTTGTAGAGCGTGAGCCTTGAGCAAAAGAAGTTCAGGGACAGTGCCCAGGCCCTGAGTTCAAGCTCTAGGACCAGAAAAAAAAAAAAAAAGTTGTACATACTCAGTAGAAACCGTACTTCCAATATAAAACTTTCATTTTTTTCCCAAGATCAAAAAATTCTGGGCAGCTGCCACTCATACCCTAAGATCCCCATGGAAGGGCAGTATGTTATGCTAAATAAGTTAGATGATTAAATGCACTTTCCTCTTTCCATATTTTCAACTAACCGTGGGTTTGTCAAGGCATAGCCCCCACTGTAAGTCAATGCACATTAGTATCTCAAGATGGCTCCCTTCTTTGCATTTGGATTTAAAAATTTTGTTAGTTTTGCTGGGCACTGGTGGCTTATACCTGTAATCCTAACTTCTCAGAAGTCAGAGATCTGAGCATAGAGGTGCAAACCTAGCCCAAACAAAGAAGGAGCTTGTGCTTTGTAATCTTGTAGATTATTTCACATTCCTTCATTGGTAAAGTAGAAGTAGTTTTTTTTTTCCTGTTTTTCTACATCACATCTAAGAGGAGATTGAATGGTGGCCTCTTGCATCAACAGTATACCATGTACAGGAAGTGTTCAGGAGATAACCTTATGTAAATTTTTTAATAAGTAGATAAATTGTGCTCTGACTTGTAATATTACTGTACGGTAAAGATGTAGATGATACTATTTCTGTTTCTTTAGTTCCTCTCTTACTTTACTAATTATTTTGCTAGCTTAGAATCAAGATGGCTAAACTTTAGACAAACCATTAATCTTGGAAAGTCTTAAACCTGGGTAGTCTCAGTGAATCATTGCCTGCTGTGTGATGGTTGGCCTTGTCACTTGGGGGTTCCTGGGAATTATGGTTATGGAAGTGGGGCACAAGATAGAATTGTGCAACAGCTTTTGTCTGCCAGAGGTATCAGAACTCTGTATCCTTCTCCTTGAAAAGGTCACATTCTCCATCTCTGTCCTAGCCTTCCCTGAGTAAGATTCTCCTTACCTAACATTCCTGTACTGCCTTCTTTGTGTCCCCATGCTACCTGAGATTGTGGTCTTGTGTGATGAAGTACAGTCAGGAATGTCTGGAGTATTTGTTTTCAAAGGTCATGCCAAGTTAATGGATCTGGGAAATAAGTAGTTTGGGGACACTGAAGTTGGTGATGATCAGGTGTAAGAATCACTGCATTTTCTTCTTGTATTGTTACCCTTCAGTTTTATGACTCTATTTGTACGAATGGGAAGCCAAGGTTGGTAGACAAGCTAATGAGTCTGTCTAAAGAGACACAGCTAGTAAGTGTCTGAATTGGCCCTGTCTTCCTCAAAAACCACTGTGTTCATTATTGTTGTCATTGTTGTCAAAGAATATACTGAGAACATTCTTTACCTGTATAAGCACACAGCAACCTATTATGAAAGCTCTGTTTTTCTCTTACAAGTGATATAACTGAAACATAGAGAGGAAGATAATCAGCCTAAAATCACACAGACAGCAAATGCCAGTAGCAGAATTCAAACCTGGATTGAGACCACGGTCTATGCTTTTATTATTTTAATCCATATTGGATCTAGATCTAGATATGGGAGCTGCCACTTCAGAGGGAATGATAGGATTGTCTTTGTACAAATGACTTGGTACACAGTCTAGAAGCAGAATGGGTGAGAGCATGTGATCTTGAGATAGAATGCCAAAGTTCAAATCTCAACTCTGCACACTGGCTAGGTTATCTTAGACAAATTACTTAGCCTTTTTTTTTTCTTTTTTTGGATCCGGTCGTGGGGCCTGAACTTTGGGCTTGGGTGCTGTCCCTCAGCTCTTCAGCTCAAGGCTAGCACTCTATCACTTGAGCCACAGCGCCACTTCTGGCTTTTTTTTTTCTGCTTGTGTGGTGTTGAGGAATTGAACCCAGGGCCTCAAGCATGAAAGGCAAGCGTTCTACCACTAAGCTGCCTTCCCAGCCCCTACTTAGCCTTTTGATACCTAAGTTTCTTTATTCTCAAAGTGGAGATAATGTTAATAATTGCTTTGCTCTGTTTCTATAAGGATTAAGTGAGTTAGTCTTGTAAATCATGAGTTGGTACTTATGAAACTTAGGAGTGTGTTCATATTGCTGTAAGTGCTCTGTGTTAGCATGTATTACTAACATCACATGGTGATGGGTTTATGCCTCACATATGGTATGAGTAGACATTACATAATTTTTTACTTGCTGTAGTTGCAGCAGGACCTTGTAAACTGTTTTTCTCATGTTATTCATATTTATTTGCATTTTCCTCATAGCTTAAAATTGCTGCCAAAAAGAAAATTAAAACCAAGCTCCCTGCAGATTAATTTAAGTGATTATTTTGGCACCTATTTGTGCTTGAAGTTAGATTTGCTGCTTTTTTATCAGACTTGGAATTCATCCACTTACCCCATTAGATTTGTCACTCATTCCTATCTAGCTTGGTGCAAGAGAGTTCACTGAAATCATGAGCATGATTCACTAGATTTGTAAAGATCTTAGAGTGTCACAGTGAGATCCATAGACAGTGCTATTTAAAATGAGCTTTTATCAGTGATTGCTGTTGTATTTAGTATTGAGATTAATTTGTCTTCCTGGAAATTTCATTTGGGTATTTATAGTCTAACATCTAAATCAGAAAGGAAAATTCTAATAGTGACTATGGAATCCTCATCTCTGAAGGAGAAAAATGGGCCAAGAGAGTTTATTGGAAGTGACTGGCTAAAAAGAGCTAGCAGAGACTGAGGACTTGGGTCTCCTACCTCCTGCTCCTAACTCATCTAAACTGCTGTGGAATGGTTTGACTTGAACAGAAACCTAGGTGAAATCACAAATGTTGTGTGTAGGTTCAGTGTACCACTTCAAAGAAGAAAAAAGAAAAGGAGAGATAAGGGGTCGTGTGAATTGGCTTTATTACTTCTTTCCTCACTCATGCTAGGATCCAGTCTCTGCTTGGTAGTTGGGTCAAGCTTAACTTTAAGAGCTTGTCCACTCTGTCACAATGGCCTGTGAGGTGTTCTTAAAAACAAATTCTGCATGGAAACAAAATTTAGCTGTTTTTATTAATACTTCATTATCATAAATGATAAATGACTAGTAGTTTAGTCAGTTTAGAACGAAAAGGACTCTTGACTCCTGTTTTTTTTTTCCTCATTGTGGGGCCCGAACTCCAGGCCTGGGCTCTGTCCCTGGGCTCCTTTTGCTCAAGGCTAGCACTCTACTACTTGAGCTACAGTGCCAATTCTGGCTTTTTCTGTGATTAATTGGACATAAGAGTCTCACAGACTTTTCCTGCCCAGTCTGGCTTCAAACTGTGATCCCAGAATCTCAGCCTCCTGAGTAACTAGGATTACAGGTGTGAGCCTGTGGCACCTGGCTACTCTTTAACTGTTTTTAATAGGAAACACTTAAAGCTAAATTTTCATTCTCACTGAAAGATAAGACAATTTCTCTTAGAAGGTAAAGATGACGATTCATTAGTTTCCATTTTTATATGTAGTTTAGGTTAATTGGGAACCTTTTGAAGTTGAATGTACTGAAGTTTTAATATATATGTATAAGTTGCTTGAGCAGTTTTAATTAAAACTTACCTCTATTTTGAAACTAATTACTTTCAACATTCTGAGATTAATGAGGCTTAGTCATGACACCTCCCAGGTTGAGGGTGCTCCATAAATATTAGTTTGATGTTTGCCTGATCCAGTCTTTCTTTATTTTTTTTATTCTTTTTTGTGGTGATGGTACTAACTGAGGAACTTATACATTACAAAGCAAATACCGTACCACTTGAGCCATATTTTCAGCTCTTTTTGCTTCAGTTACGTTACAGTAGGGTCTTGAGTTTTTACTCAGGCCAGCCATAGACGTTTGACTTCCTATCTATGCCTCCTGCATTCCTGGGATTACAGGTATGAACTCCTATCGCTGGTTTATTTTGTTGACATGGGCTCTTGCTAAGTTTTTGCCCGGGCTGGCTTTGAGTCACAGTCCTCCCAATCTCCTCCAGATAGTTGGCATTACAGGCATGAACTATTGCGCCTTGCCCTAATCCAGTCTGTATAATGATGGTCACTCAGAGAGCGAGAATATTCCTACTTCAGAGCTCCAGCAAGGCTTTCCAGTTCATCTCTGGCTTTCCCCTGTCAACAGAAGCCTTTTTTCCTAATGTATTAATGTATATAAATTGGGGGATTCATTTTTTTCCAGTGGTTTGTAATTCATTACCATATTTAGTATTTTGGTGCTTAGCTTGTTCACATTTAGTGATGAGAACTCCTTCAGAATGACTTCCATTTCCTTGTGATAAACTCCCAGTGTTGTATTAATACTGCTTTACTTTCTGGTATAATGATGATCAAGGCTCATCTTGTGCCTTTCTTGTCCCAACCATGGAACCAGGCATTTCCTTGAACAGTTTCTTGTAGGAGAAATAGTATTAGAGCCAAGACCTGGACTTTTAAGTGTGCTTGTTGCTACAGGAATGCATGCTTTCTGCCCAGTTTAGCAATCAGTGCTGGAAAATTCATATGTCCATCCTTATTCACATATACATACTTGTTTGTATAATTTAGACATCATGAGGTTTTTTTGTGTTTTTGTTTTTTGGTTGGTCATAAGGCTTGAACTCTAGGCCTGGATGCTGTCCCTTAGCTCTTCAGCTCAAGGCGAGCACTCTACCACTTGAGCCACAATGTCACTTCCAGTTTCCTAGTGGTTTATTAGAGATGAGTATTACAGACTTTCCTGCCCTGACTGGCTTTAAACCGTGATCCTTAGATCTCAGACTTATGAGTAGCTAGGATTACAGGTGTGAGCCACTGACACCCAGAGACATTATGAGTCTTTATACCAGGGCCTTCTCCTGTGCATGCCTGGCAACAGCATGAATCTTCACACTAGTGCCTTCTTCTGTCCATCTTCAAAGTTCTTTCTGGCTTCTGTTATTCTTTCTTTTTTCTTTTTTTTTTCTGTCGGTCATGGGGCTTGAACTCTGGGCCTGAGCACTGTCCCTCAGCTCTTCAGCTCAAGGCTAGCACTCTACCACTTGAGCTACAGCTCCACTTCCTGTTGTTATTTTTTTCTCATGGTTTATTGCAGATAAGAGTTTCACGGACTTTATTGCCCGGACTGGCTTTGAACCATGATCCTCAGATCTCAGCCTCCTTAGTAGCTAGTATTACAGGCATGAGCCACTGGCACCCAGCTTTCTCTTATTCTTTGATTGTGCATTCTTTCTTTAGTGAGAATTTCAGCTCCCAGCAACAGCAACACATTTATTCTTTTGCTTGTTCCTCCAATATACTTAAACCTAGGTTCATCTATACAATGATAGTAAGCTAGCCTAGTGAAAAAAAATAAAATTAGTTTGCACCTTTTTTCTCCTTGCTTACTTAAGCCCTGAGGATAATCAAATACTGCTTTTTTTTCCTTTTCCTGAACATTCATTACAATATTCATTTGAACTAAAATTAGGTTTATTTTAATTTGCTTTTAATTCTAGATAACTCTCCATTTCCATTCATATTGTTAATTTTATTTCTTGAATATGTAAAATGCTCTCTGAAATGCTCTCAAATCATAACTATAAAAGAGCATTTTTCATAATTTAATTTTATTTCCATTTTCTCATTTGATATAAAAGTCATGTAATAGCAAAAGAACATTTATTGTAATATGTTGTTTTTTATTTTCAAAATAATTTTGGGTAACATCCAAAAAAAAGTACTCATTACTTATGAACTATAACCCCTCTGTACATCACTTTATAACAATAAAAAATAAAAATTTAAAAATAATGATTTCTACCAATCTCAATAAAGACTATAAAGGAGCTTAATTTGTGGAAACACATCTCAATTAAGACTGTAAAGGAGCTTAATTTATGATATGAGCTTTGATGTATAGACAGACTTATAGCTAGCTGTATAGATGGAATGGCTCTTTTAGTACACCAGAGTTAATTCCAGTATATGTATACCTTGACTCAGTAGGTCAGTATTGGGAATCTTGCTGTGATACAACTGGGAGTGTTAGGACCTCCTTAAATGTGTCTCTGATGCAAAAGACTAGTGACTGTGTAATAAGACAAAGTTATTAAATCAAGATTAATTAATCCAAAGTAATATCAGTGAATTAGTAAATACCTTGGTTGCTGTTTCAAATATACTTTCCTTTTTTTTTTTTGTGGTTGAGAAATAGTGCCTGTGTAGAAATTGTGCAGTCTAACGATATTTTCAGCAGCCTATTTGAAGAGTCACACAGCTGGTTGGCTTATACCCATCTTGTGTCCACCTTGTCTAATAATGTGTTAGGTCTATAATTCTTTAATCCAGGATAAAGCTGTAGCATACCAGCTACAACTTAGCTGGCTAAAAGAGCTAATGGCATTGGGATAGGAAATATAACAAGGCTCTGCTTCTTCTCTGCTTACAGCCTTAATACAGATACTGGCAGCGGCTGCAGCTGAACGAGATGTGGTTTATTTCACCTTTGGGGACTCAGAATTGATGAGAGACATTTACAGCATGCACACTTTCCTTACTGAGAGGAAACTGACTGTTGGTAAGTGCAAGATGGTCTCGACACTTGGTATCTAGATGGATTGTCTACCATTTAGGAGGAATACTTGCTTAATCTGGATGAATCACAGTAGGTAGGAAGAAACAAATGTGCACCTTGCAGTGGGGAGGAAAGAGTTCTCAGGGGAAGTGTCTACAGTCTTCTTTACTGGCAGAATTTCATCCGTGCTGTTGAATAAATATGTCAGCTTATTATAAAATATGGTCTAGCAGGGCACCAGGATACATTCCTGTAATTCCAGCTACTTGAGAGTCTGAGACAAGAGAATTGTCATTTTCTGGCTAACCTGGGCAACATAGTGAGACACCATCTTTACAAAAGAAAAGGAAAACTGGGGGCCAGTGGCTCACATCTGTAATCATAGCTCCTCAGGAGGCTGAGATGTAAGGATCACAGTTTGAAGCCAGCCCAGGCAAGAAAGTCTCTGAGACTCTTATTTCCAGTTAACCACCAAAGAAGCCAAAAGTGAAGCTGTGGCTTAACTGGTAGTGCTAGCCTTGGGCAAAACAACTCAGGGACAGTGCCTAGGCCCTGATTTCAAGTCCCAGAACTGGCACCCAGGAAAAAAAAAAAAAAGAATAGGTTTAAAAAGCTAAGATAAATGTCCATGTTTACTTTTTTGTATGGGGGACTATGGAGTATAGTATAGTTCAGTAGAGCATATGTTTTATGTAAGAGAGATCCTGGGTTCCAATCCACTGAACAACAACAACAAAAAAAAATATAGAACAGGTAGAGGACACATATGAAGACATACAAAGGTAGGTTCAAGCCTGAGTCCTGTTTGTTGCATCCGTCAGAATGCATTGTGCTCATCCATGGGAGATGACTCTGGCAGGGATTCATAGACCATGTTCCACCTGTAACCTGCTGTGATCATGACCTAAGTAGTTTCTTTAAAGTAGTCTTAAAATGTTTATGTCAGGAAAGCTTCCTGGGCATATGAAATCATGCTACATTTTCAAAAGCTAAATCTGAACCTATTCTGTTTAGATTAAGATAAAACTTTTTTTATGTACAAATCTTAACTGAAAACATTCTGGCCTTTTTTCCTCTAGGAGAAGTGTATAAGCTATTGTTACGATATTACAGCGAAGAATGCAGAAACTGTTCCACCCCAGGACCAGACACCAAGCTTTATCCATTCATATACCATGCTGCTGAGTCATCTGAGGAGACGGCTGACCAGGCTGGACAAAGGACAGGAGCATGAGGAGCAAATAAATAGAACAGCCTTCACCTCTTGAAGACATCCTGCTGGAGTTGTCTAGTGTCTCATGAGCTAACTCCAGTTGATACAAGGGTGTATATAACCCATATTTGTAATCACGGGTGTGGTCCCTCTACACACATGGAATTGTCATATACTCCCTCCATCCTGATCTACTTGGGTTTATATATGTGTTCTTTCTATTTTCTTGTGTTTCAGTCTTCATTCTTTGATTTGATTAAGTTCTTGTGAAACCTCAAGAAAGATTATGCTTAGCTGCTATATCTTTTCCTGTCTGTGTACTATGCCAGTTGCTTCTGCAGCTAGTGGACACAAAGGAGCCTGGGAAGAAGGTGAAATCCAGGAATCTCTGTAATGGGATGTGCCACAAATCTCCTTGTAGGCCTTTCACTCCCCAACTTTTGGTAGGCTTGCATTGTTTGAATTTTTGAATTTTGAAAATTAACCATACATGTTGCATAACAAAAGTATTCTAGGTTAAAACAGTCAAAGATGAATAATTTTCAAGACTAGTTCCCTTGAGTCATTAACTTTGTCCACTTTAATTGACATTGTTTTGGAAGCTGACCAAGATAAAATGAAATGAAGAACAAAAAGTTTTCCTCATATGCTATAAAGAAAATAGATTTCAGAGAATTGAGGGTTTGTTTTTGTTGTTTTCTTGAGATTTTCTTCTTTTTAAATTAGGGTCAATGTTGTACTGTGGTGCTTGAGGCATATTTCTATAACCAAAGTTTGGCAACTGGAAACTTCATACTGATTTGTACATATTAAAGTTTCTGTGCTATTCAGAAGTTATCTAATTGATGTTTTCATTAATAAATCATTTGTCAGGACCTCCCACATCATCTGTATTTTATATACATACATATCTGAGCATGTTCTATAATTGTATCTGTTTAGGAACACAAAGTCTAGGGCCAGCTGAGTGGGGGTGAGGCATGATTAGGGTTAGGCTAAATGGAGGCTCAGCTTAAAATCTGTTTTTCACATTTGTGTCCATTGGGGGGGGGGAGGGAACAGGTGCTGGTGGCTCATGCCTGTAATCCTAGCTATTCGAGGCTAAGATTTGAGGATCACAGTTCAAAGCCAACCCTGGGCAGAAATGCCCATGAGACTTATCTCCAATTAACCACCAGAAAATCAGAAGTGGCACTGGGCCCAAAGTGGTAGAGTGCTAACCTTGAGCAAAAGAGCTCAGGGACAGTGCCCAGGCCTTGAGTTCAGAAAGCCCCACAACGGACAAAAAAGAAACAACCTAGCAACAAAATAACCGTGTCTTTGGGAGGTGATTAAACTAGAAGCCAAAGCTAATCCCATGCTTAACTACATATATTTTTATCATGAAAATCACATAGAGATTTTCAAAGTAGTCCCAACCACACCGTAGAAGTTCCAGTTTACACCCAGGAAAAGCCAATAAAGTTTAAATCTTCTTAATAAGGAGCTTGGAAATAGTTGGTCTGAACTTGTTATCCTCACTCACAGGAAAAAACAAACAGCGTCTGGGCCATTATAGGTAACTCTACTTTTCTATAGATGAGGAGATAATGGGATTAAACCTAACAAGTCAGTCCCTTGTCTTTGATGAAGTGCTTTACTGTATTTAAGATTATTTATTTAGTCCGTTGTAGGGCCTGAACTCTGGGCCTGGCACTGTCCCTCAGCTCTTCAGCACCACTTCCAGCTTTTTCTGCTTATGTGGTGCTGAGGAAATGAACCCATGGCCTCATGCATGCTAGGCAAGCACTCTACCACTGAGCTACCTTCTCAGCCCTTAACCAAGATTTTTAACCAACTCCCAAATGCAGAGGAATTTGGCTTCATTTCCACTGATTCTAGAATCTCAACTCTGTTTCAGTTAAGCATTTGTGGTTATATTTCATTTCCTTCTTTTTTCCATCCCTGTACTCTTTCCCTTTTAGCTAGTCCAAGATTAAGCCAACAGTGCTTCATGCACAGTATGAGCTGGTTCTTGTGATACTAGGAAAGAACAAGCAGACGAAAGATGATCAAGGCCTCAACAGATCAGGTCAGGATTTAATCATCGCTGAAGAGGATCACCAAGTAGCACCAAACAGAGTCAGAGATACAAGGGACCAAGAGCACGGGGGTTAGGGCTTAAAATACAGTCCAGCATGAGTTTTTTTGGATTTGTGATGCCCTTACTACTGCAGCAGACAATTCTATACTTCCAGACAAGATGCGGGGAGGGGTGGGGGCCTCGGGTAGGTTTTGCTGAGAATAGCTCAAGGATAGGGATTCTGATGAGATTACTGGGAGGACCCTTCTGGGAAGGGTCCCCCGGGGAGGGTAATCAGTGGGCCATGGGAACAATATGGAGTTATGAAAACAAAGCAGATTCTAATGATAGAGAAACTACAATAAGAAGTCTACCTGCCCTGTATCCCAGAACATGGAAGCTGAAGCTCAATGCCTGAGTTCTGTGCAGGGTTAGGGATGTGGCCAGCTACTAACTACCTCTTCTGTGAATTTTCAGGAGTGAACTTGGAAATGATAGGCTCTTTGTCCCTGCATATCCTGTCCTTGAGACAGCTAAATTAGACAATGAAGTGAGCTAATGCCCATTATTGAGGAAAAGTGGAATGAAGCACTGTTAACTTTGTCCTTAAAAGAGAAAGGAAGGTAAGAGACAACAAAAGCAAACATCTGATTAGCATTCGTATCTATTCTGAGATTATATATGTGCACCAGTCCTGGGACTTGCACAGGTCCTAGGTGCTGTCCTTGATATTGATACAACTTTGCCATAATTCCATTTCCAGCTTTTTGGTGATTACTTGGAGATGAGTCTCACAGACTCTCCTGCTTGGACTGGCTTCAAACTAGGATCCTCAGATCTCAGCCTCCTGAGTACCTGGGATTACAGACATCAATCACCAGTGCCTAGCTGTTCTGAGATATTTAACAGCACCTTTTTATTTTCTTTCATGAAAAGTCTTTGGTTTTATTTCCTGTTGTTTACTCCCTCTTTAATCTATGAAGTTTAGAAATCTTGTTTCTAATAAAGTTCATTTTCAGCTTCTGTCTTACACAAATCTACAATAACAATTTGAGGATGTGGGATCCAGTTATGGAAAAGGCATAAAACTTTAAATCAGACGCATTGGGTTCAGCTGCTAGCCACATCCCTAGTTAATATTTTAACCTTGCCTAATTGAATCTCAGACTTAACTCAGCTGAAAAATAGACTAATGAGCACCTACTGAGAAATGAAATATTAAAGTCGACCAGGAAACATTTATGGAGGCTCTATTGCATACTAGTTGCTCTATGTATTCTAGCCCATTTTTCCAGTAAGCTAATAGGAGCTTATAATGAAAGGGGCCTACCCTGTCATTGCTATAGGGATTGTTAGGAAAACGGAAAACGGGACAGGTGAGGACCGTTTATTGACGAAGAAAAAGGAGCAGGCAACCTTCCTGCACCACTTTCAGCTTTTATTTTTATTGGAGATAAGAGTCTCACTTTCCTGCCCAGACTGTCTTCAAACCTTGATCCTCAGATTGCTGCCTCCTGAGTAGCTAGAATTACTGGCAAGCCACCGGTGCCTGTCTTGTTTTATTTTAAATATAAGGTTAATGTGTCATGTTCTGATTTGGGGGATGGGGTGAGGTCGAAATGTGTTTGTTTGGGTTTTTGGGGTTTTTTTCTTCTTTTTTGGGGGTCTCGTCGTGGGGCCTGAACTTTGGGCCTGGGCGCTGTCCCTCAGCTCTACAGCTCAAGGCTAGCACTCTACCACTTGAGCCACAGCGCCACTTCCGGCTTTTTTCTTTTTGCTTATGTGGTGCTGAGGAATCGAACCCAGGGCCTCATGCATGCAAAGCAAGCGCTCTACCACTGAGCCACCTTCCCAGCCCCCTAAATGTGTTTTTTAATAGAGAATAAACTCTGACCTCATCACCCATTTTTTTTTTTTTTTTTGTCGGTCGTGGGGCTTGAACTCTGGGCCTGGGCGCTGTCCCTCAGCTCTTCAGCTCAAGGCGAGTGCTCTACCACTTGAGCCACAGCGCCACTTCCGGTTTTCTGGTGGTTTATTGGAGATAGGAGTCTCATGGTCTCTCCTGCCCGGGCTGGCTTTGAACCGCGATCCTCAGATCTCAGCCTCCTGAGTAGCTAGGATTACAGGCGTGAGCCACCAGCGCCCGACTATCACCCATTATTTTTTTTCCCCTCAAATACTCATTTGTTGTTCCTTTGAGGTTGTGCATGAGCTCAATGAAACATTTGGAGTATGTCTTAGGGACTCAGTGAACATTTTTTGCATGAAATCTTGCCATTCCCCACTAGGATTTAAGATGTAGAAGTGATGTCTGGCCCCAGTACTAGGGATGGCTTTGGCTGCCTGTGTTTTCTTTCTTGCGAGGTACTTGAGCCGCGCTTTTTCCTGCTGTTAGCTCCCTGTTCCTTTATCCTTTGTGTGTGTGTGTGTGTGTGTGTGTGTGTGTGTGTGTGTGTGTGTGTGTGCGCGCGCACGCGCGCTTGCACTTGGTCCCAAGGCTTTCAGGGCCTGGGATTTATCTCTTAGCTTTTTTGCTCAAGGCTAGTATTCTGCCACTTAAGCCACCACTCCACTTCTGGCTTTTTCCTAGCTACTTGGAGATACAGACTTTCTTGCCTGGGCTGGCTTCAAACTGCCATCTACCTCCTGTGTAGGTAGGATTAACTGGCATGAGCCACCAGTGCCTGGCCCTTTCCCTCATTTTATCCTCCCACAAGAGTGCTCACGTCACAGTCAAGACAAATGTCCTAAAGTTTCTGAGGACATGTCCTTAACCATTCACGCATTTGTGAGCACTGTATTTGCTCTGGGCCAGTCACTGGACTCTGATCAAGGGGTGCAAAGATGAAAGACTTGCCCCTGTACTCAGCTCTGAACATTGGCAGAGTAGACTTAGGTGATCTAGACCTGGCAACTGGCAGTTCTCTTCGCTGTCCAGTGTGACCTAGAGAAACCTGTTGAGTCTTTATGTTTTCAGTGTGGAAACTCAAATACAATCCTGCACATGTCAGGTCCCTCACAACTCCCTTACACAGCTTTCTCTGAGGAGGGTTGTGTAACAAATGTCCTAATGCTTAGTGTGATGTGATGTGGGCCAGCTAATGGCTTTTTCTTCACTTAGTGCTGCACATCTTGATTCCAGGGGGCCTTGGATCTGAGGAAGTTTAGCTGAGGTAATAAAGTGATTTCCTATTAGAAATGTTCATTTCCCTGTAGTGTATCCAAACAACCTAGATTAAAGGTCAAGTTTCTTTTGCTTTATTTGGAAATACGTCACCTCGATCTGAACAGTACATGTTCAATCAATAAAAAAAATGAAGAAAGGCTGGGCACCAGAGACACACCTGTAATCCTAGCTACTTGGGAGGCAGAGATCTGAGGATAACAATTCAAAGCCAGCCCATGCAGGAAAATCTGTGAGATTCTTATCTCCAGTTAACCACCAAAAAGCCTGAAGTAGAGCTGTGGCTCACGTGGTAGACAGCTAGCCTTGAACAAAAAGGCCCAAGGACAACACCCAGGCCCAAGCCCCAGACCGGAATACACACACACAAAAAGATGAAACTTAGTTTAACACAAATACTACTAGTGTACATTTTAGAAATATTCATTTGGTCACTTGACCAATTGGCTATGATGAAACAATATGGTGAAACAGTGTGCATTGAAGCAAAGTAGCCCACCTCAAGGCAACCAGGGAGCAAAGAGGCCAGGAATTAGATATACCCTTCTAGGATGCCCCTTCTAAATCTACTTCCAACCAAGCCTTACCTAGTTGGAAGTTTCTACCACCTTCCTACAACACCTGGGGACAAAGCTTTCAACATATGGGCCTTTGGAGGACATTTCAGATCAAACTATAGCAAGATATATGGGAACTCTGTACTTCCTGCTCAGTTTTGCTGTGGACCTAAGATCAACCCTAAAAACAAAGTTTATATTGCCAGGTACTGGTGGCTCGCACCTGTAATGCTAGCTACTCAGGAGGCTGAAATCTGAGGATAACAAAAGCCAACCTGGACTCTTCTCCAGTTAATCACCAAAAAGTTGAAGTAGAAGTGTGTGTTACCCAGAAAAGAAACCCGCCACATGGTTCAAGCAGAAGAGCTTATTGGGGGAAGAGCAAGCTGCCAACCTGCATAAGATGGAGGCATGCAGATACTAGGAGAAGGAAGAAGAGAAAAAGAGCCTGGGACTTGTGTTGAGCTGGATTATATAAAGAAAAGCAGGAAGTGGGACCACAGTGGATTGGGAAGTGATCTCAGAGCCTTGGGAACCTTGTTGTCTGAGGGAGGTGGGACCAGGCCAGTTCAGGAAATGACCTCAGTTGAAGAAGTGACCTCAGAGCCTGAGATTCTTTGCTGACTCACAATCAGGGATTGATTACTTGTTTCAGGCAGGTGAAGAGGAAGAGAGGGAGGGGCTGCTCTTCTGGGCAGACCTAATAGAGTGGCTCAAGTGGTAGAGTGCTAGCCTTGAGGACAAAAGCTCAGAGACAATACCCAGGCCCTGAGCTCAAACCCTAGGAACCCTAGGATTGGCAAACACACACACACACACACAGAGTTTATTTTGTGCTGTCACAGAAGTTTGAACTCAAGGCCTTGTACTCTCACTGGTTTTTTTCACTAACAACCCATGCTCTACCACTCCATCTCTACTGCTGGATTTGCTTTTTGCTTTGTTTTGTTTGCTGGTTAATTGGAGTTAAAAGTCTCTCAGTCAGTCACTGGTGGCCAAAGCCTGTAATCCTAGCTATTCAAGCCAGCCCAGGCAGGAATGTCTACAGGAGACTCTTATCTGCAGATAATCACAGAAAACTGGAAGTGGTGCTCAAAGTGGTAAAAAAAAAAAAAAAAAATAGCTCAGGGACAGTGTCCAGCCCATGGATTCAATCCTTACAGCCAACAAAAAAAGACTCAGACTTTCCTGCCTATACTAGCTCTTGAACCTTGATTCTCAGATCTTAACCTCCTAAGTAGCTAGGATTAAAGTGTGAGCTATCAATGCCTGGTTAGTTTATTAGCTTTTAAATGAAAATCTTAAGTTTTAATAGCTTCGAGAGTTGCATTAACTATAAAAATACTAAATATAAAAGACAGGTTGGCAGAATTTACAGAAAATCAGCAAGGATGTAGAACTCAGCAGTGCTATGAATCTGTAGGATCTAAATGACACTGATCTCTTAACCCCTAAACAGCAGGACAAATGTCTTTTACATGTACATAGAACATATGCCACAAGGCCATAAATCAGTCCCTAGTACATTCTTGAAAACTGAAATAATATGAAATCTATTTTGGTACCACAATAGAATCAACTAGAAATAACAGGAAAAAGATGAATCTCCAACTGAGCTCACACCTGGTTACTCAGAGCCTGGTTACTATACCTGAGCTGCTTTTGCTAAAGGTTATCACTCTTACCATTTGAGCCATAGCACCACTTCCAGATTTTTCTGTTTATGTGGTACTGAGACTTGAACCCAAAGGTTCATGCATGCTAGGCAAGCATTCTACCACTAAGCCACATTCTCAGCCCCCTACTCTGGAGGATTTGAAGTTCAAGGTCAACCTAGGCAAATAAGTTCACTAGATTCCAAGCATGAAGCTTTTGAGTTCATATCCCATTACCACACACACACACACAAAGAAAATTCTCCAAATACATGAAAACTGACAACACCTCTAAATAATCTATAGGTCAAAGACAAAGTCTTTGGGGAAGTATTCTGTGTGTGTGTGTGTGTGTGTGTGTGTGTGTGTGTGTGTGCTCGTGGCGTGCTGGTACTGGGACTTGAAATAAGGACTGGTCACTGTCCCATGCTTTTTTTTT
>NW_012267475.1:735015-754513 GCF_000151885.1 Dipodomys ordii
CACTTGAGCCACAGCACCACTTCCGGCTTTTTTCTTTTTGCTTATGTGGTGCTGAGGAATCGAACCCAGGGCCTCATGCATGCAAGGCAAGCTCTCTCCCACTGAGCCACCTTCCTAGCCCTGTCCCATGCTTTTTCACTCAAAGCTGGCATTACTGCTTGAGCCACAGCTCCATTTCCAGCTCTTTGGTGGTTAGATAAAGAATCTCACAGATTTTCCTCTGTAGGCTTGCTTTAAACTGAAATCTGAGGATTGAGATTCAAAGCCAGCCCAAGAAGGGAAGTCCATGAGACTCTTATCTTCACTGAACTTGCAAACAGTCAAAAGTGGAGCTGTAGCTCAAGGGATAGAGCACTGCATTGAACAAAAAATGCTCAGCAATAAGACCAGGACCTGAGTTCAATCCCCACACTGTGTGTGTGTAAAAATGAATATATGTCAAGATTTTTTGAGATGTGGCTAAAGGACATCTAAGCAGAGAATCTGTAGCATACAAAATTTCTGCATATATAAGAAAAGAGGAAAGCTCCACTTCAGAAAACTTATTTTAAAAAAAGAGAAGAAACACAAAGGAAGCAATGCCACAAATAAAAAGCAGAAATCAATGAAATGGAATAAAAAATCCATAGAGAGTTAATGAAACAAAGATCTGGTTCTTTGAAAAGATCAATAAAATTGACAAAGCTCTCAGAAGACTGCAAGAAAAACAAGACTCAAACTACTAATATCAGAAGTGAATGAAGGATTATCATTACAGATTTTGCAGTCTCTTAAAAGTATATTTTACAACTTAGATGGAATGGACTAATTCCTTATAAAGATCAATCTACCACAACTGACCCAGTATGAATTTTATCATTTGAATAGCAATTTTTGAATTTGAATTTTGCAACCTAGTCTTCAACCTCAATTTGTTTTACTGGAGAATTCTACTAAATGTTTGGTAGAACATGTCTGTATGACCTCTTTAAGAACATAGACTAGCCGGGCGCTGGTGGCTCATGCCTGTAATCCTAGCTATCCAGGAGTTCTAAGGATTATGGTTCAAAGCTAGCTGGGGCAGGAAAGTCTTATCTCCAGTAAACCACCAGAAAACCAGAAGTGGTGCTATGGCTCAAGTGGTAAAGTACTTGCCTTGAGCTGAAGAGCTCAGGGAAAGCACCAGGCCCAGAGTTCAAGACTCACAACAGAGGGGGGAAAATGGTATAGGGAAAAAGTTCTTAATTTTTAGTATTGCTTTGATACCAAAACCAAACAAAATGAGAAACCAATATTCCTCCAAGAAGCAAACGTCTTTAAAACCATGTTAGCAAATGAAATTCAGCAAAAGTGAGGTGAATGTATGTGTGTATGTGTGAATCTTGGGGCTTTAACTCAGGGCCAGGTGCTGTCTCTGAGCTTTTATGTTCAGGGCTAGTGCCTTATCCCTTGAGCTATAACTCCAGTTCTGGCTTTTGTTAGTTAATTGGAGGTAAGAGTCTCATGGATTTTCCTGCCCAATGGTCTTTGAACTGTAGCTAAGGTAACAGGCTTGAGCCACCAGCACCTGGCTAGAGTAGGATTTATACTAGCTATGCAACATTGCTTCAATATTTAAAGTCAATTGATAGAATCTGTTACATGAACAGGCTAATGAAAGTCATTTAATCAATTAATAGATGCAGATGAAAAGCATTTGACAGAATTCAAGATCCATTCATGATTAAGTTGCAATAACCAGGTACCAGTGGCTCACACCTGTAAACCTAGGTACTCAGGAGGCTGAAATCTGAGGATCAAGGTTGGAAGACAGCCCAGACAGGAATATCGGTGAAACTCTTGTTTCCGATTAAAAAGCAAAAAGACAGAAGTGGAAGTATGACTCAAGTAGGACAACACCAGCACTGAGCAAAAAAGAGCAAGAGTGTGATGCCCAAAGTTCAAAGTATATCAGCATGTGTGCACATGCCTAGGTGTGGATTGTTGGATATCTCCTGAGTACTTAAAAGTCCAGATGCTTTTGGGCTATTTTGGGTCACTCTAAGCTTGGGACAAATGCACAACTTTTCTTTTTTTTTCAGGGGGGGAAGGTCCGGTCTTGGGGCCTGAACTCTGGGCCTGGGTGCTGTCCCTCAGCTCTTCAGCTCAAGGCTAGTGCTCTACCACTTAAACCACAGCACCACTTCCAGCTTTTTGCTTATGTGGTGCTGAGGAATCAAACCCAAAGCTTCATGCATGCAAGGCAAGCGCTCTACCACTGAGCCACCTTCCCAGCCCCTGCCACCTTCCCAGCCCCACAACTTTTCTTTAGTGCATCAGATCCTGTTTCTTTCAGCAGCCCTGCTGATAGCCTTAGCTGTAGGAATTGAGAACACCATTAATCAGCCTCCACAGGAGTTCATTTCTTTGGCTAAATCCTTGAAGAGGGAATTGTACATCCCTACTCCCAGCCTGGCCCCTTACTCTGAGTTGGAATCTAGTCTACAATATGACCATGGACAGATGATGAGCCACAAAGAATAAAAAGAGCCAGCTCCAAATAATTAACAATACTAAAAACTTTAAACTGTGTGTGGGCTGGGAAGGTGGCTCAGTGGTAGAGCGTTTGCCTTGCATGCATGAGGCCCTGGGTTCAATTCCTCAGCACCACATAAACAAAAAAGAAAAAAACCAGAAGTGGCGCTGTGGCTCAAGTGGAAGAATGCTAGCCTTGAGCTGAAGAGCTGAGGGACAGCGCCCAGGCCCAGAGTTCAAACCCCACGACTGGACCAAAAATAAATAAATAAAAACTTTAAACTGTATATATATTAACTGTGTGCAGATGGCTAGTGCCTGTAAACATAGCTACTCAGGAGGCTAAGATCACGGGATTGAGGTTCAGAGGTATCCAGGACAGAAAACTCTTACTTCCTATTAACCACCAAAAAGACAGAAGTGAAGCTGTTGCTCAAGTGGTACAGCAGCAGCCTTGAGCATTAAAAAGTTTTGTAAGAGCATAAAGCCCTGAATTCAAGTCCCAGTAGTGGTGGATTCACATGTGTGCATGCGTGTGTGCATGCACACACACATACACACACAAACACACACACACACATGTGTACATTATTGCTCCCTAGGAAGAAATGAGCCTGTCTGTGAATTACATGCAAGATCTTTACATTTCATGTTCCTGTGGTCTGCCAAAAAAGTCATAACAAAAATACTTCCTAGTGGCACTGAGGAGAGACATAATTGCCTCCTGGACAGGGGAAAAGGAAAGGCTCCTTTAAAGGTTGAAATTCTCAGTACTGTGTGTTGAACTCAGGACCTCATGTATGCTAGGCAAGCACTCTGTCATGAAGCCATACCCTTAGACCTTTGTGTTTCATTTTTGAGACAGTCTCTTTACCTTTGCCCAGACTGTCCTGAAGTTCAGAATCCTCCTGCCTCAGCCTCCTAAATAGCTGGGATTACAGGCATGTGCATCTACCACTTTGGGCAAAGATAAAAAAATTGAACATCAAGATAGACTTTTTGTATTTATTTACAGATGAACTCACTGAAAGTTAAGGCCCCAAGCTGGTCCCCCCTTGAACATCTTTTTTTTTTTTTTTGCTTCCCAAACCTTAATGCATAAAAGGAAGTGGTGCAACCAAGAGCAACTCTCAGTTCAGACTTTTTTTTCATGAAAAATATCTCATTTCACTCAAATCTTTACCCTAAACATTACCAAATGTTGTTCAATGAAGAAACCCAATTTGTGGGTCAAGATGAAGAAATCTGGGATTAGTCAGTAGTGAGTTTATGCAACTTGCAGTATAACACTTATCAAAGGCAACAGGTAAATTTTTTAATTTATTCTTCTCTACGTTTGTTTCTGATTCCCAAATGTGTGTTTTAATTTGTAATAGAACATATGGTTCCTCACACCCATAATCCTAGCTACTCAGGAGGCTTGAGATCTGAGTGTCATGGTTCAAAGCCAGCCCAGGCAGAAAAGTCTGAAAGATATTTATCTCCAATTAATGATCAAAAAGCTGTAGAGCTGTGGCTCAAGTGGTAAAGTACCAGGCTTGAACAAAAATGCTGAGTCAACACCTTGAATTTGAGCCTCAGTATTGTCACACACATACACACACATACACACACGCAATCTCTCTCCTTTTTTCTTAAAAGGAGTTTAAATAGAAAAGTTATCTCACTCTGATATTTCAATAGCCCAGTTCTTGCTTATGAAATCAATCTGAGCTCAACCAACAATGGCATTGATTATTTCCTAGGGCTGTAGTCTCTAGCCCACACACTTTATAGAATGCAGGAGCCTGTCCCAATCTCATTAACTAACCCCAGCCCACACTTCCTCCTTGCTTCCACTGGAAGTTAATTATACTGCCAGAGCTCCTAAGTCACCCTGCTTACAGTCGCCTAAAGAGTTTTCAGAAAAGAATAGGTCTAATAAGTGCCAGGATGCTGTGTTCTTAACTTCTGTTATAGTGCAAAAGGCAAGTAAACCAAGTAACATTTGCATTAACAATTTGTAGAGTCACTGGAATTTGGGGTCTCAAGGATTAAGCTGAACACTCCAAACCAGGATGTAAAGGGCCTACTCAATCAACCCTGAAACTGGGTCTTTATACCCTAGATGTGGGAGTCTTAAGTTAGGCTTGGCCACTTGCCCCCATATGCCAAATAAAAGAGACATGTGAAGCACAGAGAAAGTAGATTTCTTATATGGCAGCTGTGGGAAGACAGCAGAATTTCAGTATGTCTTTAGCAATCTTTATGAGGACAGACTTCGGCATCAGGTTAAATAGGAAGAACTCCCTGGGGCAGGGAGTGAGAAAGGTGTAAGATTCACTGAAAGGAGCCCACCACATGATTGTTCAGGCTGAAAAGAATTTATTAGCAGAACTGAACTGCCTGCCCTGCACAACATGGAGGTCTGCAAGGGCTGCATCACATGGAGGTGTGTGGAGAGAAGCAAGGAGAAAGGGGAAAGGGGCCATTGTTCCCTGGGCAGACCTATTCCAGCCTTTTTATAGTTATAAAGGGATGCTTATTCCCTCTATCTACTTCCCACTGGTAAGGTGCATCCATATTAGGGGTAGAAGGCAGAGATGTCATCCAGTCTGGGAGAAGGCAGCAGTAAAAGTTCACTGGTGATGATGAGTGGATGTGTCCTTGGATGAAGTCTGAAGGACATCTTGTGAGTCAGGGACTGAACAATAAGAAAAGAAAAAATATTACTAAAAAGCACACAAATGGCAGAAGGAAGAGCAACTATCCATTCAGGATGAAAAAGAAAAAAAAAAGGATGACTTGGCTAGTTCCTGTCTCCTGCATTCCAGGCAGTCCTGGAGTGGTGGATCATGTCCCTGACTACTATTGACTGTGTAACATCTGGTGACTGGGGAGGGGAGAGCATGGTGGACTAGTTAAGTATAAACAGTTGGAAGCTAGGGCTGAATTGGAGTGGTTAAGGAACCAGTGGGAGGCCTTGATTATTCCTATAACTGGACTATAGGTATCTGGCCTATAGAGTATGGATGGGAGACCTACTATAAATAGAAATAGCAGGTAGCAGATACAAGTTCCTGTCCATTTAGAAGAAAGACAGGTATGAACATTGGATAAGCATTCTTATTAACTATTTTCTTTTGATCTCCTGGCTCTGATTAGTTTTGAATGGGCAATCACAAAGTGACTCCATTTAGGATGTGATCCCTCTTACTCCTCATCACCAGGACTAGCTTTGCCCTGGGGTCTAGGTGCTCATTGCTGGGATGGCTTGTCCCAGTTATTTTGCTAGTAGCTGGGATGGCATGTCCTAGTTGGCTGATGGCATGTCCTATATTGGAAGGGCAGGGTGACAGGTCAAGTGACTTTTTTTGCCAGGAGACCCTTCTTATTTTCAATTGAAGCAACAAGGAGATCAACAGAAATAGTATTTAAGCGGGGCTTACCTGTAACTTGTTAAGAATAGAAGTTAAGTTTGACAAATAAATACTTGTTAGAGTTATTTATTCCTCTGTGGGTCTGACTAAATGTTGCAGAGGATAAAATCTGTAATAACGAAATTCAGTAGTGTATGGTATATTAAACAGGTAGGTTTCATAGGTAGCTGATGAAAAGAATGGAGCACCATGTGCTATTCAGGCAGGAAAAGGAGTTTAGTTACTCAACTGCTTCTCCGGCCATGCATGGTGGAGAGGCATGGCTGAAAAGGAAGGGGGCAACCCACCCCTGGGCCAGGACTTATCTAAGCCAGGGACAGGAAGAGGTGTGGCCAAGTGGAGGAAAGGTGTGGCCACACTTGATCTGGATGTGACCTCAGGGTCTGGGACCCTCCTAAGGTCAGATGGGAGGCATGTGACCAGAGGTGGCCCAGGATGTAACCTAGCCAGAGGGGGAGGTGACTGCTTCCAAGTGTGCCAATTACCTAGGTAACAGATACTGGGTAGAAACTTAGCCAAGAGGGGAGGTGTCCCTGTGAAGATGAGAGTTTTGAAACAGCAACTGATTAAACAATCTAGTTAATTTTTAACTGAATGCAAAACTTTAGGATACTAATTAAGATTGAACCATTGTCAGCTCTGTATCCAAGGTGGCTTACATACTTGGGTAACAGACATTAGGAACATTTGTATGCACCCAAATCTGATGAGCTTCTTTGTCGCTTGAGTTTAAAACTGACTTTTTCCCCCTTCTTTTGGCCTGTGGAGCCAGTTAAGTAGTTACCAGAAAACCTTTAAAAGAATTTTGGTAAAGAGACACATTAGCATGACCTTTGAACACTTCCCAGAGAGGTGGGGGTATGGCACAAAAACACACTACAAGGCCAAGATGATGATTTTGTTTTTTTTTCGTCCGTTGTGGGGTCTGAACTCTGGGCCTGGGCACTGTCCCTCAACTCTTCAGCTCAAGGCTAGCACTCTACCACTTGAGCCACAGCACCACTTCCAGCTTTTTCTGCTTATGTGGTCTGAGGAATCAAACCCAGGGCCTCATGCCTGCAAGGCAAACACTCTACCACTGAGCCACCTTCCCAGACCCAAGATGATGAATTTCTTGACAAGTCACAATGGTAAGAAAACTTGATGGAGCTTTATTAAATAAGCAAGCAAGCAAGCAGTCAAGCAGGAAGGGATGGCTAGCCTTCAAGAGGGAACCTAGAGGGATCCCTGGGACCCAGCCTGTGTCTCACTCTCAAGGGCACAGGCAGAAAGAGACTAGGAGAGGGAGGAGGAGAGAGGGAAAGAGAGGGAGAGGGAGAGAAATGGAGAGAGAGGGAGAGAGAGAAAAAAAAACAAGGGAAATTACCTTTCTAGAGGAGATGGCTGAGAGGCTTATGAGCAGGATAGACAGGAGACAGACAGAGATAAGGACAAGCAAGGAGAGCCTGAACATATAGAACTTCTGGCCATTTACCATTGCATTGGCAGAAACTGTGGCAATAAAAATAAGGACTCCATGAGGAATCCTTGAGTAAAGGACATCTAGAGAGTGTAATAAGAAACATGAGGGGGGAGGTGAGTCTGGTGAGCGCAGATGAAGACCCCTACCTGTTAGGGTTACCAGAAAGAAATCAATACCATATCTGTGCTAAAATTCTCATCACATCTAATGAGTTTTGTCATTTCAGAATATTTGTTGGTTAATTCTTGATAAGGACCAGGTAAGCTCTACTTATTCTACTTGATCTCTTTGTTGCTTTAATTGGAAATAATAAAGGGCTTTTGTGACAAAGATTGCAATTCAAAGCCAGCCCGTGCTGAAAAATCCCTAAGACTCCCAGGTGGAGTTTACCATAAGCACCTGCAAAGGGCCGTTTTACCTTAAGCTCGTGGTGTCTCCAGTGTGAGCCAGATAACAACCTATCTGTTATATCAGTCAGCCTTTAACTGAACAATCAAGGGTGTGGTTAGGTTGTTAAGGGGAGGGAACCAGATACATATTTTTCATTCCAGGAATGTTGGCGCCAAGATGTGGTCCTGTGATTAAGGTTGTTTTTCTAGTTTGAACCCTTATAGGTCAGTCAAAAATGGAGTCTGCCTAAAACAAAGGCAAAGCCTGGAATGGATCTGTACCAACTCAAGTCTCCTCTCAGGGCCTACAGAGAAAGAGGAAGAGGCCATGGGTAAATAGGGAGCCCTATCTACCCAAAGTTTCTATGGCTGAGAAATGAATTCTCCAGGAATTCCTGAAAGGAGACTTGCCAAAAAAAAAAAAAAAGTTGCATGGAAAGGTTGTCTCTCTGGCATGTTACCATGTTGAAAAAGACAGACAAACAGAGGGCCCATAGATGGAAGTCACTCACCAAACATAGAGCTGAGACAGTGTGGTGGATGAATAGCCAGCAATGGTGAAGGCAAGCAGTCTGAGGTGGGGTGCCTTTGGCTCTCAGCAGTTTGGTTCCAAGGAAGGGTCATCAGGAGGCCCTCCCTTGGAGGGAGAAGGGGAGGGGATCCAGTGACTCCTGACACTATCCTTTCCCAGGTTTTGGCACCCTATGTAAGGTTCACCCAAAGGAGACTGCCACGTGTCGCAAGCAGAAAAGAATTTATTAGGAGATCCAAACATGCCGGCTTGAACAAGATGGAGGTGTGCAGAGGGAAGGAGAAGGAGGAACTAATTATGGAGTCTAATTATATATGGAGAGAGTAGGAGGAGGGCACTAGCCATAGTAGACGCAGATGTGACCTCAGAGCCTGGGAACCAGTCATGGTCTGAAGGAGACATAAGCAGGGTGGATGTGGATGTAAATTCAGAGGAAGAGGACATAAACTCAACTTGGGGGACCTCCCGCTGCCCCCAGGTATGCCAGTTGTCTGGGTTATGGATGGTGGGTGGGGACTCCTAGGGAAGGGGCCATGTGTGCATGAGGGAGAACACGGGAAGGGGCCGTTTTTCCAGGGGAGACTTAACATTCCAGCCTTTTGATAGTTATACAGGGGAACAATTCTCTGGCTACTTCCTGCTGGCAAAGGGTGTCAACATTAGGGGTAGAAGTTGGAGATGTCGTCCAGTCCAAGAGAAGGCAGCATTATGTAAGGTTTGCCATGTGGTTATTCAGGCAGAAGAGATTTTATTAGCAGAACCAACTGCCTGCCCCACATTAGATGGAGGTGTGCAGAGAGAAGTGGGGAAGGAGCCATTTTTCTCAGGCAGATATAACAAAGGGTATGCAGAGTTAAAACATTCCCAGGTCACAGGTGTGGCCTGGTTGGCTATTCGCTCCATCTTTGTCCTTGGAGGAGTTCCAGGGAAGTTATTAGTTTATTACTGGAACAGGAACAAAGTGGTCTCCTGAGTTTTGGACAAGGGCCTACCTCCCTGGCACCCACTGTCACAAGTAATAAGAGCTCTGCCCTCCCCCTTCTTGCTCCCACCCCCCCCACTCTGCCCCTCAGCTGGGAGCAGCTCCCACCTTGCATGGCTCCACCACACTCTGTGTGGGGTTGATTAGCTGCAGAGTGATTGCAGGCAGTAACTGCTGTGGGGTCTCCAGCCTCCCTGGGGCTCTCTCTGACAGGTGGGGTTGGAAGAGGTCGACCAGGAAGGAGTCTTTCTCAGTCTTAACTTTGGGTGGTGGAAGGGTTACAGAGCCCTGGGGCCCAAGAAGTGCTGCCTGGTGTCCCTGATGGAAAGGAGTGGCAAGGCCGTTCCAGAGGAGCATGCCCAGGGGAAGCACAGGGCCAGTGCCAGCATCCCACCAACTTATCCCATGTCCCTGCACATCTCCCGCCCAGCCATCCCTCTGTTGTCCTCTAGAGCCTGAGGTCCAAGAAAAGATTCCCCCAGCTGGGTGCCTGCCAGTGTCTCATGCCTGTAATCCTAGCTACTCAAGAGGATGAGATCTGAGGGTTGCTGTTCAAAGCCAGTCTGGGCAGGAAAGTCCATGCAGCTCTTATCTCAAATCACCAAAAAGCCAGAAGGGGAGCTGTGGCTCAAGTGGTAGAGAATCAGCCTTGAGCAAAAAAGCTCAGGGACAGTGCCCAGGCCTGTTCAAGCCTGGGGATTGGCATGTGTGCACATACACACACACCTCCACATACCCCCACACCCATACACCCACAAAAGAAAGAAAGAAAGAAAAGAAAGAAGAAAAAAAGAGGAAAAGCTCAACCTAAGTCTCATACCTTATACAAAAACTAGCTCAAAATGGATGATGGACTTAAATGTAAACCTTTTAAAACAATAAAACTTAAATTGAAAGACAAAAATGGGAGGAGATATTCAGGATCGAGAGTGATGTGAAAAATTGTTAGACAGGGACTTGCAACAAAATGGTAGATCTCTTTCTTAGCATATGCAAGGCTCTGGGTTTGATCCCAAGCAGCACAGAAACATTTTTTTGGGGGGGGGAGGGGGGTCCAGTCGTGGGGACTGAACTCTGGGCCTGGGCGCTGTCCTTCAGTTCTTCAGCTCAAGGCTAGCACTCTACCACTTGAGCTACAGCGCCACTTTTGGCTTTTTTCTTTTTGCATATGTGGTGCTGAGGAATCGAACCCAGGGCCTCATGCATGCAAGACAAGTGCTCTACCACTGAGCCACCTTCCCAGCCCCAGAAACATTTTTTTTTACTTAAAAATTCTTGCCAAGTTCTGGTGGCTCAGATTGAATCCTAGCTACTCAGAAGGCTGAGATCTGAAGATGGAGGTTCAAAGTCAGCCTGGGCAGGAAAGGCCATGAGACTCCTATCTGAAATTAAGAGCCAGAAAACCGGAAGAGGAGCTGTGGTTCAAGTGGTAGAGCACTTGCCTTGAGCTGAACAGCTGAGGGACAGCACCCAGGCCCAGAGTTCAGGCCCCACGACCAAAAAAAAAATTCTTAGCTAGGACACCAAAAACATAAATCATGTAATGAAAAAAGTGGTAAACTAGACTTCATCAGCACTAAGAACTTCTTTTGCTCAATGGAAGAGCCTTTACTAAGGATAACCAGACAAACTATAGAATGAGAGAAGAATATTAGCAAACTACATATCTAACAAGGACTAGTGTCTAGATTATATACAGAAATTTCAAGCTCAGGACTAGGAAGGTGGCTCAGTGGTAGAGCACTTGCCTTGCATGCATGAGGCCCTGGGTTTGATTCCTCAGCACCACATAAGCAAAAAGAAAAAAGCCAGAAGTGGTGCTGTGGCTCAAGTGATAGAGTGCTAGCCTTGAGCTGAAGAGCTGAGGGACAGCGCCCAAGCCCAGAGTTCAGGCCCACGACTGGACCCCCCCCCAAAAAAAAAGAAATTTCAAGCTCACCAGTAAGAAAAACAAAGCAAGCTGGGAGCTAGTGGCTCACATCCTAGCTACTCAGGAGGCTGAGATCTGAAGATCATAGTTCAAAGCCAGCCTGGGCAGGAAAGTACATGAGACTCTTATCTCAAATTAACCACCAGAAAACTAGAAGTGGCACTGTGGCTCATGTGGTAGAGCACTCACCTTGAGGTGAAGAGCTCAGGGACAAAGCCCAGGCCCAGAGTTCAAGACCCATGACCAACAAAAAAATAAGACATCAGTACAGTCCTGTTGGGACAGATCTCTCTCTCTCTCTCTCTCTCTCTGTCTCTCTCTCTCTCTCACACACACACACACAGTATTAAGATCAAATAGTATTGCTCATACATGGTTGGTGAGAATGTAAAATGGTACAGACACTCTTGAAAAAGAACAGTTTCATTAAAAATTAAACATAAGAGGCTGGGAAGGTAGCTCAGTGGTAGAGTGCTTGCCTTGCAGGCATGAGGCCCTGGGTTTGATTCCTCAGCACCACATAAGCAGAAAAAGCCAGAAGTGGTGCTATTGCTCAAGTGGTAGAGCGCTAAGCTTGAACTGAAGAGCTGAGGGACATTGCCCCGGCCCAGAGTTCAGGCCCCACGACCAACCAAAAAGAAAAATTAAACATATGATGCCTATAATGCTAGCTACTTAGGAGGCTGAGATCTGAGGATCATGGTTCAAAGCCAGCCCAGACAGGAAAGTCTGTGAGACTCTTATCTCCAATTAATCACAGAAAAAGCTGAAAGTGGTGCTGTGGCACAAGTGGTAGTACACTAGCCTTGAGCAAAAGGAACCCAGGGACAGTGCCCAGGCCCAGAGTTCAAGCCCCAGGATGGGCAAAAAAATTAAACATATGATTACCATAATGACCCATAAATTCAACCTATCCACTCATTCCAGAGAAATGAAGATGTATATTCCTACAAAAATCTGCTCATAGCAGATCTGCTTGTAAATAGGCAACTTCTGGAGGCAATCCTGATCTTTAATGAGTAGCTGGTGAGAGAAAGAGAGAGGTGAAAGAAGGAAAGAAGGGAGAAAAGGAAGGAAGGAAGGAAGAAAAGGAAGGAAAGAAGGCAGGGAGGGAGGGAAGGAAGGAGGGGTAAGAGGGGAGGGAGGGGAAGGCGGGAAGAAAGAAAGGAGTGGGGCTGGGAAGGTGGGTCAGTGGTAGAGCACTTGCCTTGCATGCTCGAGGCCCTGGGTTCGATTCCTCAGCACCACATAAGAAAAAAGCCAGAAGTGGCGCTGTGGCTCAAGTGGTAGAGTGCTAGCCTTGAGCTGAAGAGCTAAGGGACAGCGCCCAGGCCCAGAGTTCAGGCCCCACGACCGGGCCCCCCCCCCCAAAAAAAGAAAGGAGTAAGGGAAGGAGGAAGGGAGGGAGAGAGAAATTTGAGGCAGCAAATGAAAGGTTTCTAAATCCTGTGCTTGATATTTCTTTATTTTTTTTTTTTAATATTTTTGTCGGTCATGGGGCTTGAACTCTGGGCTTGGGCATTGTCGTTGTGCTCTTCAGCTCAAGGCGAGTTCTCTACAGCTTGAGTCACCGCGCCACTTCTGGCTTTCTAGTGGTTTATTGGAGATAAGAGTCTCAAGAGCTTTGAACCTCAATCCTCAGATCTCAGCCTCCTGAGTAGCTAGGATTACAGGCATGAGCCACCGGCGCCTGGCTTCTCTATTATTTTAACTCTAGGTAACTGGGATAAATAAATATAAACTTGCATGTACTGACACTAATGAGGAAAGAAGGAAGAAAAGCAAGATACTAGCTTCCGAAGATCTTTGCAGAGTCCCCAGCCACCACCTCAAGTCTTCTCAGGCTTCTCAGAATGGCATTCACCCACATGGGAGCCCTGATCGTCTCAAATGTTTGCTTTAATCCATGTAATTAGCAAAGTATCAATTAGGCGGGAAGACCAGGCAGCCCACAGGCCTCCAAGACTGTAGCTTCACCCTTGGGTTCCCCTCTTATCCTCTTCAGTTAGGGCTTCTGCTTTCCTCCTCCATGTGGTCTCTGTCTATCCCTCCTTGTCTCTCCATCTCCTCTGTGACTCCAAAGACTACTGTGACCAAACAGGCTCTGAGATCCTCCTGACTTGCTAGGGCTTTGCGTTATTTTGCTTCTTCCTTAAGTAGTTTGTTCATGGCTCTTCTTGTACACTTTTCTGTTCTCCCAACCTGCATCACAGCTTGTTTCCCAGAAACCTATGACTCATCTTTGCCTTTTCACCATTTGTACCACCAGCCACTGACCTGTGAGTAAATGTCTCCAACTCTGTTCTCTGAATCTCTGCTGCCAGTTCATTACTGGGTAAGTTTGTTTTCTTTATTTCCCTCTTTATCTCCTTCTTTCTCTTCTTTCCTTCTTTTCTTTCCTTTTCTTTTCTTCCCACCCTCCCTCCCTCCCTTCTTCTCTCCCTCCCTCCCTCCCTTTGTTCCTTCCTTCCTTCCTTCCTTCCTTCCTCCCTCCCTCCCTCCCTCCCTCCCTCCCGCCCTCCTGCTTGTCTTGTCTGTATTTTATTCCTTTCTTGTGCCAGTACTGGGGTTTGAGCTCAGGACCTGGATACAGCCTCTGAGCTTTTATTGCTCAAGGCTGGTGCTCTACCTCTTGAGCCATAGCTCCACTTCTGGCTTTTTGGTGTTTAATTGGAGATGAGAGTCTCTTTCTTGTCTGGGCTAGCTTCAAACTGAGATCCTCAGATCTCAGCTTCCTGAATATCTAAAATGACAGGTATGAGCCATCAGCACCTGGCTAGAGTTACTTTCTTTAAATATTTCTGTGGCAGCTGAAGGGAAGATGATATGAAGAATGTAAAAATGAAGATTATTAGACAGGTATTGATGGCTCACTCCTGTAACCCTAGGTACTCAGGAGGTTGAGAAAGAAAGAGAGGGAGGGAGAAAGGAAGGAAGGAAGGATGGAAAGAAGGAAGGAAGAAAGGAGGAAGGAAGGAAAGAAAAGAAAGACAGACAGACAGAAAGAGCTTGATAAGAAATGTACTCATTACCTTGCTCATGTAATTGTAACTCCTCTGTACAGTATTTTCACAATAAAAAACATTAAAAAGAAAGAAAGAAACAAGAAAAAGAGAGAAAGGATGGAAAGAAGGAAAAGAGGAAAGAAAGAGGAAGGATAGAGAGAGAGAGAGAAAGCATCTCTGGCAATGCCATCTACCACTTAAAATACTGCTGGTGTCCACAGTCTCCTGGCTAGAGTCTGTAGGGAAGGAAAATGAGGTGATCCTTTGTCTGTCTGTCATAAGGTTCATGTTCAGGACCCCTACAAGAAAGAAAGGGTTGACAAGAGTAAAACATAGCAAATGTATTTGATCATAGTTAGGGTTTTAAAAATGTGTGTGTGCATTCACTAGTACTAGAGCTTGAACTCAGGGCTGGGTGCCATCTCAACTTTTTCATTCAAGGCTGGCACTCTACTACTTGAGCTACACCTCCACTTCAGGCATATTTTTGCTGGTTAATTGGAGATAAGAGTCTTATGGACTTTCCTGCCCATGCTGATCTCAGTCTCCTGAGTAGCTAGGATTATAGGCATGAGCCATGGTGACTGGCTTTTGTTATAGTTTTAAAGTAGAAGAGGACAAGAGATGGATAAGTCCTCAAGCCCTTAATTCATATTCGGAAGAAGTAAAGCTGTCTTTTCTCTTCCTTGCTGACAAGGTGCTCATTTACCCTTCTGCTCTGAAGACAGGGCCTGGTGACATCATCATGTCCCTCAAATAAACTGGCCGCTGCTGTCTCACATGAGAAAAGCTTCTTAATATGTAAGGGGAAACTGTCTATAAACTATGCAATCCTTGTGACTAGTGGAAAATTACCAGCCACTGAACTACTGTAGCAACCCAGCCAAGGGCCTACTCCTTCCTCAGGAGTGGGGATGGTTCTCTCTCCGCCAGGGCTTTCCCCCATACCCCTTCCCCACATCTGACCCTATATACCACACATCGCTTCCCTATCCTCTTGCTTTTTCCTTCCCCACACCCTCACTCTACATCTTCTCCTTCACCCCTCTCCCTTCCTGAGCCCCTTTCCATATCCCTTCCCTTCCCTCATTCTCTTCTTGAGAAAAAGCTGCCATTACAACTTTTGCCTAAGTCCTCCCTACACACACACACACACACACACACACACACACACACACACATCTCTGTTTTTTTTTCTATTATAATTGGGATGGAAATTCCATTCTTTCCTTAATCTGGATCCATAATAATGTATGGGGTATGGAGAGGAGCAGAAACTTTTAGAGGTGAGGTAAGCAGAAGAAGCAGGCCACTGGAGACAAGACCTGGAAGAATATACTGTCTCCAGCCCCTTGCCTCACTCTCTGCTCCCTGGCTGTCATGAGTGAGCACATTTACGCCCCACACATGGCTGTGATGTTCTGTCTCACCCAATACCCAGGACCACAGGGCTAATCTAAGAGTCACAGACTAACACTTCTGAAACCATGGGTCCAAATAATTTCCTCTTAAGTTTAGATCAAGGACCCAGAAAACTTGAGTGAACTCTCCATGGTTAAGTTCAGTGAAGCAAGACCATCTATCTAGAAAGATAACTGGACAAAAAGAGTGTCAGCTGAGAGAAACAAGGATGAGTAAGGAAATTTAGCAAGGCACCTAGTCAACATTTCCTTTTTTCCTTTTTGCTTCAGTCTAACACTCTACCACTGGAAGAGTGGAATTTCCTGCATGAGTCCAGAGTTGGCTTTGAACCTTGATCCTCATATCTCAGCCTCTTGAGTAGTTAAGATTTATGAGTCACCAGAACTCGGCTAAGCTCAGCTTGAAGACCCAAACACCAATGGTGAACTTAACCATGTTTAGGTTCAATAAAACATGAACATCTATTTAGAAAGACTATTCGACAAAAAGACTGTGAGCTAAGGGAAATAGGACAAGTGAAGAAATCCAGCAAGGTCTATGTTGCGTCTCTGCCCCTCAGGAACAGAACAGGACAAAACTCTAGGATAAAAGTATTGGTCCCTTATAGACAGCTCCTAAGTGGAGAGGCAAAAGAACATTCAAACAATAGTTTTAGCGTTTTTTCCTTTTTTTTCTTCTTTTTGATGCTGATCCTGAGGCTTGAACTCAGGGCCTATGTGCTGTCCCTGAGCTTTTGAGCTCAAAGACAGTTTTTGATAGTTAGGTAGAGATGAGTCTCATGGACTTTCCTGCCCAGACTGGCTTTGAACCATGATCCTCAGATCTCAGCCTCCTTAGTAGCTGGGATTACAGGCATGAACCACCAATGCCCAGCTGATTTGTGTCTCTTTCTGGGAAGGTTTTCTGACCTGTCTTTCAAAAGAGGAATTATAGTTTCTGTGGCTGGCCTTGGAGGAAGATGTGGCTGAGAAGATAGGATAGGCCATAGTCCCTAGATCAGATAGAAACATTTCTAAAGGCCTTCACTTTGGGGTTTTGTTTTCTGAATCCCAACAAGTACAAACTTCTTAACATGGTCATATTAGGCAATTTTGCCTCTCTCAGTGACAAATACCTCAGAAAATAAACTTAAATGAAGAAATGGTTTCAGAGAAATGAGGTCCAACCTTCCATGATTTCAGCCCATGGTTCCATGGCTTTGCTGTTTCTGGGCCTGGGGTGAGTCATAATATCATGGCAGCATGTGCATACACAAAGCTGTGTTACATCATGACATCCAGGAAGCAGGGTGACTGAGAGAAAAGGCACAAAGAATGCTTGTCAAGGACTCTCCCTTTGAGTGAGATACTTCTTCCACCTGGGCCCACCATCTTTCAATAGCCCATCAGTTATGAATCTATCAACAGACCAAGCCATTGATGAGGTCGGAGCCCCCAAGCCCCACCTCTGAGCACTGTTACACTGGAACCAAGCCTTTAACACAAGCTTTTGTAGTTGTTGTTCATGGAGCTTGAACTCAGAGCCTGGGTGCTGTCCCTAAGATTTTTCACTCAAGGATAGCACTCTACCACTTTGAGCCACTGAGCCACTTTCTGTTTTCTGGTAGTTAATTGGAAGTAAGGGTCTCATGGACTTTTTCCCCAGGCTGGCTTCGAACCTCAATCCTTAGATCTCAGCTTCCTGAGTAGTTAGGGTTACAGGCATGGGCCACTGGTGCCTGGATAACAGAAGTACTTTTTCAAGTTAAAAAAATATTATAAAGGTGATATACATGGGCTGGGAATGTGGCTCACTGGTAGAGTGCTTCTCTTGAGGCATGAGGCCCTGGGTTCAATTCCCCAGCACCACATAAACAGAAAAAGCTGGAAGTGGCACTGCTGGCTCAAGTGGTAGAGCACTAGCCTTGAGCTGAATTGCTCAGGGACAGCGCCCAGGCCCAGAGTTCAAGCCCCATGACCGACAAAAAAAAAAAAAAGGAAGAATAAAAAAGAAAAAAAAAAGATATACAGAGGGGCTACAGTTACACAAGTCAGGTAAAGAGTAAATTTCCTTTTGGACAATGTCACCCCTCAATCTCCATCCACAAGTTGTATATTTCATTTTCAACAGTGTCCAGTGAGTACCACTGATGCATTTGTTCATCCTTTGTTGCTCCATTTTTGTGCCTCCCCCAAACAGAACAAAAAGAAAATAAAAACAGCAAAAAAGAAAAAACCCACAAAAACTTCGTTTCCATTATTTTATATGGTCAGATGCACATAGGCATTGAGCTTTTGCGTTCCTCTTCTAAGAGTATCCTCCTTTAGTCTCACTGGATGTGAATGCCTACAGTCCGTATAACTTATTATCTCTCAGTGTATTTTCTGCATATGAGAGAAAACATGCACCAGTTGTCTCTCTGATCTTGGCTTACCTCACTTAACATAGTTTGTTCTAGTTCCATCATTTCCCTGCAAACGACACAATCTTGTTCCTTGTCACGACTGTGTAACATTCCCTTGCGACAAATGTGCTTCTGAGGTACCTTCAGATACGAAGTATAACAGTGGTTCGCACAGTCCAGCCCCTCAGCATGCGCTTCCACACCAGCCACATCCTGGTACTTCCCTTTCACCCAGACCTTCATACGACTCAGCCTGTGTCTGTGCTGCTTGCTCCTGCTGGAGGCTTTTGGGACACAAGCTGGTTATTCTCTTGAGCATCGTGTTCTATTTCTTATGGTACTCATGCCCCATGGACCATCTATTTTTCTATCCCTGTGTGGTTCCAGATAGGAAACTTGATGATCTGGCCAAGCTAGTCATTTAGCCTCTGTTTCTGGAATTTTAATTTGAGTGTCATAAGAGCCTTGAAGAGGCAGTTCCTCCCTGGCTCAACCCTGCTCCCTGAGTCAACTGCAGCTTTCCTCTGACTGGAAATTTACTTCTATGCCACATTTATGTCAACTCTTATTTGGCTTAAGCAAGCCAAGTCATTTGGAGTGCTTATAATCAAAGAATTCCCAATAAGCTCTGTAACATACGAGGCTTTATTTTTGGTGCTGGAGATTGCTAAGCACCCCTCTTCCATTGAGCTGCACCCCTAGTCCCACCAGCTCATCCTTCAAGACTCAAGTGTCCATTTATTCATCCATCCAACACCTATCTGCTAACCAATACTTTCAGCTAAGCTTGTGCTAACATGTGACAATAGAAAATGAAACAGAGTCTATGGCCATATGAAACCTCAAATATCTACAAATAACCAACTTTTGAGGACCTCAGTTACTGAGGGGAGAGTTAATTATGTTCTCTGTCTTTGATTAATTACTTTATATCCACATTACTGATCCCATTCACTACCAAACATATTAGTATAGTCTTCCAAAATTTGTATCTCAGTTTTGTAGGCATATGTAGACTTACATAGTATATTTCTTTTGGTTTGCTAAGGGTTTTAAAAAACATTTCCTTTTCATTTAGTATGTTAGTATGCCTGAGATATTCATGTGGAGGAAATGAGCCTTGCAAGTAGATGTAAGGATTTGAGCTTTTAGTCTGAGTGAAATGGGAAGCCCCTGAGGGTTTTTGAGCAGAGGGGTGACATGATTTGAATTATTATTGCTATTGTGCTGATCCTAAAGCTTGAACTCAGGGCCTGGGCCACAACCCTACTTCCAACTTTTTTTTTGGGGGGGGGGTCTGGTCATGGGCCTGAACTCTGGGCCTGGGCACTGTTCCTCAGCTCTTCACCTCAAGGCTAATGCTCTACCACTTGAGCCACAGTGCCACTTCTGGCTTTTTTTCTGCTTATGTGGTGCTGAGGAATCGAACCCAGGGCCTCATGCATGCAAGGCAAGCGCTCTACCACTGAGCCACCTTCCCA
>NW_012267475.1:756566-767539 GCF_000151885.1 Dipodomys ordii
AGCGCGGCGGCCTGTCCCCACCCCCCCGCCCCCCACGGCACTGCCGCGTCCTCGCTTGCGGTAGGGCCGTCTCCTCCGCTGCCCACCGGAGGTCCTGGGGAGCCCCGTGCGCCGCCCGGAGCCGGGCCTTGCGGAGGGGAGGGAGGGAGGGGAGGGGAGGGCTGGGGCGGGGGAGGGGGAGGAGACGAGGCCTGGCTCCGCCTGCGTGGCCGCGGCCGCCCTCAGAGACCCCTCCTCAACCCTTTTGGCGCGTTTTATTCCGGCGTGACGCGCCGACCAGAGACTCAGCAGTCACCAAGGGTCCCCAACCTGTAGCAAGGCCGCCGACCGCTTCCCCGGGCTCCCACGGCCTGGGTGGGCTGCTGCCGCCCCGCGCCCTGCGCCGCGCACGCAGGAGTCCGGCCCGGGCCCCCGCATGGAGGGCGAGACCCACGGAGACGGCGCCAACCGCGGTCCCTCCGCACAGAAGTGGCAGGATGGGGGACAGGGAACTTGGCTCCCCGCAGGCCGCAGTGAGCCTGGGCCCGGCCCTCCTCCATCCCCCCCTGCCCCATCCCCCCCACGGGTCCGAGCTGCCTGGCGCGGCTCTGACACCCATCCCGCAGCTCCTGGAAACGGCCTAGCCGCCTTTGTACTTTTCCTACTCCTGGCTTTGGCACAGCCCCTTCCCCTCTGCCAAGGACATTCGCACAACCCCTCCCAGCCCTGCTTCTCTCCAGTGCCCCAAACTACACAACTGAGCAAACACCGACCCCTGGCAGGGGCCAGGGCCAGCGCAAGTCCAGGCTTGGGCTGCATGATTCTGAGGTTCTGGGATGGGCTCTTCCTCTCTCCTCCTTCCACTGCTGCACCTCGCTTAACTAACCTGCACCAGGGATGGTTGGGGAACAGGTCAAACACAGGGTCCAGTGTGTTCGGAGGCCCAGTGGCAAGAATGTCTGTATAGTTCTGGGTTGGCGATATCACTCTGGCGTTGTCTCCAGGGAGGACATCCCCCACAAGAGGTGTCCAGGCTTGCACAAAGTATCTTATTTATTTATCTATTTCATATCGACTCCTTGCTGCTGCCTTGGACAGCACCTTAGCAAGGCTAGCTGTAAATACTGAGCCCATATGGGACCCTCCTCCCCCCCACCCTGGTTAAGTCCCCACCCGTCTGGCTGGGTGGAGGCCCCTGCCCAGACTATTCAGCTTGCAAAACACAGTGTTCCCACCTAGGGTACAGCCAGGTTTTGTCCCAGTTTGCCCTGAATTCGTCCCCTGTGGGGATGGGGCTGCTGGAGGGATCAGCTACTGCCAGTGGCCTGGCATCTGCATTGAGGAAGGCGCGAGCCCTGGACCCATACAGAGTCCCTCAATTGCCAGCTTAGCCTCTCCTGCCTTTTTTCCCTGTCTGTAAAGTCGAGCACTGTGAGGCTCCAGTGTCAGGCTGCCTGAGCACATGCTCTTCCTCTGCATCAGCTTCTTGTGCTTGTGTAGAATGGAGACAAGGAAGCTCCTGGTGGTTGGGGCCAAGAGATCCTGTGCAGCTCTAGATTGCCAGGCATAGCTGGGGTTGTGACCCTCGAGTTTGTCTAGCCCTTAAGCAGCTGCTGCTGCAGGGCAGAGGTGGGCTGGACATGCAGCCCAGAGTGTAGGGACTGGGCATATGCCATGGAGGTGGGGGGGGTAAGGTGAGAGGGCATTTGGAGCTCAGAGCCCTGCTCACCCCCCTCCCTCCCTGGAGTGACTGTTGTTTTGAGTTTTTAATTTTCCTTTCTTCAGGCTTGAGGAGCCTGCTTGTTCTTGATTGAAGATCCCTCCTCCTATTCCCGTAGCTCAGGTGAGTTTGCCAGGGAGAGGCAGTGGGTGGGGGGAGAAAAGGAGTGAGGCAGTAGGCTGGGGGGAGGGGCTTTCCCCAGCCTTGTGAAGGACTCCTGTCCTCTGTGATCACGCCCTGTGGTGGGGTGGGGCTTGCCCCTTGCAGAAAGTGCAGCCAGTGGGGTCCTGGTGGCTTGTTTGAGCTAATGACAGGGATGGGGAGTTGCCCATCTGTGGGGGAGTTGCTCCACCTGTTGATAGAGTATGCTCCAGGGCATTGATCAAGTCCTAGTCTAGGCAGATGCCCAGAAAGCACATTTTCTGGGTCACTGAATCATGCCGGTGGGGGGATCTTCCTCCACTTCATGGCCCCTTTGGTGGGGGTTGGGGGGAGGGCTCAGCTCCATCCACACATTCCTGAATGGCCAGTACTCAGTAAGAGCTGGGCTGAGCAGAGGAGGGCTGCTGCTTAGTCTCAGGATGAGCCTGGGGAAACACTTGGAGGTTGGAACCTGGGGCAGCAGGGGCCTCAGTGGGCCCTGTCAACACCGGCTGATCAGATAGCAAGACTTGGGGGTCCTCCAGGGTCAGGGGAGAGTTTTACCACTCCTGTCCTCTGTGGAGTGGAGGAGATCTCCACCATTGAAAGCCCCTGGGATGGCAGGTGCGTGCCATGTTAGGGAGGGGAAGCCCCTGGGACAGTGGGTGTATGTCATGCTGGGGAAGGGGAGCTCCCAGTTCTGGTTACCCTGGCCTGACCTGGGTGGTATTTGTCTGGAGTGTGAGCTTGGGGTCGCTCCAGTGAAGAGCCAAGTGGGCACAGGGCTGCTTTGGCTTCTGCCCTCCAGCACACCTCTAAACCAAGCAAGTTGTTAGGCCTGCGTCACTTTCCCCCTGGCTGGGGCTTGGGGAAAGGCTCTTGGGGCCAGTACTGCAGTCAGAGTGGCCACTGGTCAGGTTTGGTCACGATGCTTGGAGACCCACTCATGTCCTGGGCCTCTTGAGATAATGTACCACTGCTCTTCCTCACCCCTGTATCTTTGTTACCTCTTTCTCACCACACACAGCATGTCAGTGCTTGGAGCACCTTCACCCAAGTTCCAGGTTCCCCTTCTTGGGAGGACCATTTGCACAGCCCTGGGACCTACGGAATGAGACCCAGAGCCTGAGTTAGTCCCCCCCTCTCCCACCCCCCACCCCTCCAGGCAAGGTCTGGCAGCAGGTCTCTTCAGGCTCAGGACCAGAAAGGAGAGAGCATGGTCTGGGGGAGGAGGCCAGCAAGACTGTGTCTACTGTGGGGTTTCCTGACCTGGCAGTGAACTCAGGATGCTGGGGAGATTGTCACCTCTGACCTCTGTCTTATCACCATGGCCTTGTCCAGGCCCCTTCATCCAGAGGGAATGCCAGGTGATGAGTGAACACATGCCAGTTGGAACTCCTGTCCAGGTCCTGTGATTTATGCCTCTCTCATTGCCTGTGACAGAATGAGTCAGCTGAGACTGTTGCCACCCCGGCTTGGGGTACAGGCAGTGAGACTTCTGTCTGCGAGGGGTATCCCAGGGCCCGGCCTGCGCAGCCGGTCCTCTGGGCCCCCTGCCACCTTCCCAGGAGGCAGAGGTGGAGGCGACTCCAGTTATGTGGAGGAGATGTACTTCGCCTGGCTGGAAAACCCGCGGAGCGTTCACCAGGTGGGCATCCCACCCTCCCCGCTGCACAAGCATTCACCAGGTGGGCACCCCACTCTCCCCACTATGTGAGCCTCCACCACGTGGGCACTCCACCCTTCCTCCTGCATGAGAGGGAACACCTGGGGCACTGCGGTGGGCAGTGAGGAGGGAAGAGGCTCAGGTCTGTTCTCACGTGGGGCTGGAAGGCATCAGGCCTTCCTGCTGAGAAATCAGCTGTGAAAGGTGCTGCTGCCCAAGTGGCCCTGAGGGTGCCCTGCTCAGGCAGTGGAAACCCGCCCTGACTCTTATTGGACTTTGTAGGAGTCAAGACAAAAAAAAATTACAGATTCATGATCTGATTAAGTTCCTTATAGTGGTTGGAAAAAGTTGATTGGGGGAGAAGTTGCTGTCTCTCTTTCTGGAACACTTTTCTCCTCAGAGGAAAGTAAGCAGGCACATGGACTGAACCCAAAACTTTGGAAAAGTCAAAAGACTTCCAACCCACTCCTGAACTTTCAGTTCTCACCTGCCATTCTCTCCCCTCCCCCTCAAGTTACTCTGTTTCTTCTTTTTCCTTCTGAGATTTTTAAGTAAGCTTATAGTAATATGTGAACAATCCTGTTTTGTCCCTTGCTTTTTTCCACTTAGCAGTCTGTCTCCCAGATTTTTCCATGTAAGTATGTAAAGAACCTCATTGTTATTTTTCTACCTGCATACTATTCCATTGCAACATTGTGCCATTCTATCCCCGTTGACAGACCATTGGTCCACATCCAGTCTTGCATACTCTGTGGCTTCATCATCTCTCACATGCACAGCTAGCTAGGAAAATTTCCCAGTGGAAGAGTCTGATCCAAGAGTAGCTGTGTGTGTATCATTTGATGGGTTTTGCCAGATTGCTTTCCGTGTGTGTGTGTGTGTGTGTGTGTGTGTGTGTGTGTTTGAACAGATTCTCACAGATCCTAAATGGGAGTGAGCAAAGGAGGAAGGTACTTTTTGTTTTTGTTTGTGTGGTGCTGGGATAGAACCCAGGGCTTCATATATGCTAGACAAGTGAGCACTCTTACCTCTAGGCCCCACACTAGCCACTTCTTTTCCTGGAAAACATACAGATGTATCTGCATATTCACATCTGAATTTGCTTCTACACAGAGTAGCTAGCTGCATACCATTGACTTTGTTTTCTTTTTTGTTTTGTTTTGTTTGTTTGTTTGTTTGTTTTTACCAGTCATGGGGCCTGAACTCTGGGCCTGGGCACTGACCCTCAGCTCTTCAGCTCAAGGCTAGTGCTCTACCACTGGAGCCATAGCACCACTTCAAGCTTTTTCTGCTTATGTGGTGCTGAGGAATTGAACCCAGGGTCTCCTGCATGCAAGACAAGTGCTCTACCACTGAGCTAACTTCCCAGCCCCCTGACTTTGTTTTCTTTACAACATATCTTGATGATATTCCATATCCATGGTCATGAATATACCTTCTTATTTATTTGTTTATTTATTTATTTTTCTTGTCAGTTGTAGGGCTTCTAACTCTGGGCCTGGGTGCCATCCCTGAGCTCTTTCTCTCAAGGATAGGGCTCTACCGCTCTGAGCCACAGCACCACTTCTGGTTTTCTGGTGGTTCATTGGAGATAAGAGTCTCACATACTTCTGCCCTATCTGACTTTGAACCTCCATCCTCACATCTCAGCCTCCTGAGTAGCTAGGGATATAGGCATGAGCCACTGGTGCTTGGATTTCTTTTTTTTTTTTTTTTTACAATTGTATAATCTTCCAGATTCTGAACATATAGTCATCCCTCGTTGTATCACAGTTCACTTATTGCAGCTTCACTGTACCACAGGTTTTAAAAGAAAATATGTAAATAGTGATCCCTAACCTATCACAGGAGCTACATTCCAGAGACCCCCCCATGATAAAAATCTGAGAAGTAGCATAAGTGAACCACAATGTAGCAAGGGACAACTATCTAATGCTGCTACACTGCAGATTTTCACCCATCCTGAGGTCTCTGGAACATAACTCCTGTGATAGGTGAGAGATCACTGTACATTCGTTTTGCCACTTTCCTATTGAAAAGCCATTTAAGTTGTGCTTGCATTGTCATTTTTATAAATATCCCAGCTCTGCAAGGAACATTTTTTGTATATATATCAGGCACACATATATTCATACACATACGGATAAATTGCTAGCTCAAAAGATACATGCCTTGAACATGTGGAGGCTCTACCTGCCACATTGTCCTGTACAAAGGCCTCCCATAGCCCACCATGTGTGAGGTCTTGTTTTCTCTGGGGTCGAAGCTCCTATCACAGCTGAAGTACTTGAGCCACGACTTATACCTTCCTCCCCACCATACTGAGTCCTGAGGACAGCTGCACTGTGGGATAGGGGCCTGAGCTGCTAGAGAAGGGACCCTCTAAACAGACCTAAGAACCATGAGCACCAAGGAGTACCAGATGCTCCTCGGTACTCCAGCCTAGACCACTCCTGACTCTTCCTAGGCCTTGACCTGGCTGCTTCTTCCTTTTGCCCTGCTCAGGCCTGGGACAGCTTCTTCCGGCAAGCCAGTAAGGAAGCATCTGCACGCCCTGCTCACCAGCAGCTCCTGACTGTTGTCCCTGAGAGCAGGTCTGCAGCCTCAAGCCGCACCAAGACCAGCAAGCTGGTGGAGGACCACCTGGCTGTGCAGTCCCTGATCCGGGCCTACCAGGTGAGGGCACCCAGGACATGGCTAGGAAGCCACCTGACCCACTGAAAAAAGAAGTTTCTCTTAACACAGTCACCTTGCCAGAGAGCCTTTCTTGAAGTCCTCTGCCAAGTGCCACCCATGCCTCTGTCTAGTCTGCCACAGTGCCATACAGAGGACTGAATTTTGTGCCAATAATGTGCTGGCTTGTGGTCTGTCTCTGAAATTTTGTCTGTCTGGCACAAACCATACCTAATTACCCAGTGGAACACTTACTAAATGGTCACATCGAGTGTGAGGGAACTGTGTTGATCATTGTTGTCTGTTGTTTAGTCTGGGCATTCCAATAAGACCGGATACAGTAGGTGCACAATTAGTGATTATGCACCCAACAGCAGTTGATTCTGCGAACTTGGGCAGTCCCGTGTCAGGTCCTCAGGCTGGGCCTCTTAGTTGTGTTGTTTCATAATTCTTGGTTTTGAACAAACAGGATTAATTAGAGGGCTGCTCTGGTGTTGGCACTAGAAGTGTAATCAGTAGAGATCTCTGGGAAACGGGTAGAAAGCATTTCGTAAGGGAAACTTGACTGTGGAGGCAATGCTGGGCCCTTGGCAGAGGCTCAGTGAGAAGGAGCAGCAAGCTGCCACACTGGCTCCACAGCAGGGGGGTGTTAGCAAATGGAAATGATGGCTTGCCTCTTTGTAGAAGGGAACTGTGTAGCTGTGGTGTCTGGGTAGATGAGGGAGGGTGGTCAGGGTTGGGAGAGAGCAAACTGCTGCTCGAGAGATGGAGGCCAGGCAGAGGAAGAAGAGAGGGAGAGAAGAGATTGATCTGTCTAGAAAAGAGAGGGAGAGAAGAGATTGATCTGTCTAGAGAGTAGGAAGGGGGAAGTAGTCATGGAGACCGAATATACAGGGAGAGGGCAGGAGTTGGTGTGGCCATAGTGGATGTGGATGTGATCTCAGAGGAAGAAGAAGCAACCTTAGCCTGGGGGACCACCTACTGCCCCTAGGTGTGCCAGTTGCTAGGGGTACTGGGCCAGGACTTCTAGGGAAGGGGCTATGTGTACACAGAGTGAGAATAAAGGGAAGAGGTCATTTTTTTCCCCAAGCAGACCTAATTTTCTAGACCCAAGCTTTTTGGTTTTTTTTTTTGGGGGGGGGTCCAGTTGTAGGCGTGAACTCTGGGCCTGGGCACTGTCCCTCAGCTCTTCAGCTCAAGGCTAGCGCTCTAGCGCTTGAGCCACAGTGCCACTTCCAGCTTTTTTTTTTTTCTGCTTATGTGGTGCTGAGGAATCGAACCCAGGGCCTCATGTATGCAAGGCAAGTGCTCTACCACTGAGCCAGCTTCCCAGCCCCTAGACCCAAGCATTTTAAGTTAAGGAGATTCTAGTGTATTGCATTTCTTGGCTGGTGAAACTAATGGAAAGGGATCTGTGATTGACCTTGATAATGATTAGAACAAGGAGTTAGAACTGAGTAAACATCCCCTCTGCCTCAGGGTCTTATCTTTCACCTGAGTTCCAGCTGGTTGCTGCTCTTTGTTTTGTAATTAGCCAAGACCAAGCAAGTCCTAGTCTGCCTTGGTGGGGGAGTTGTGAATAGTGCCCATCTTTGCTCCCTCTGAAGTTGAGGAACAGACAGCTGAGGCCCAACACTGATAGCTGCCACGAGGAGAATTGCAGCTCCAATTACGGACATTTTCAAGCATATAAGAAGCAGAATAACGTAGTGAGCCACCTACCCATCACGTGGATAATCTTATTTCTTCCATTCCCTTCCCTCTACTTTTTTAATGTGTGTGTGTGTGTGTGTGTGTGTGTGTGTGTGTGCATGTGTGCATGCCAGTCCTGCAGGCCAGGGAACTGTCCCTGAGGTTTTTTTTGCTCAAGCCAGCGCTCTGCCACTTGAGCCACAACCCCATTCCTGGCTTTTTTTGGTGGATAATTGGAGACAAGAGTCTTACAGATTTTCTGCCCAGGCTGGCTTTCAATCATGATCCTCAGATCTCAGCCTTCTGAGTAGCTGGGATTATAGGTGTGAACCTCCTTTGTCTAGCTCCCCTTCTTTTTGTCCTCTATCTGCTGTTACCTTGAGGTGTATCCTAGATATCCTTTCATTTGATCCAGGGATGGTTCGGTTTGTAGTTATAGAGATAAGAAAGTTGCCACAGGAAGTGGAGGTGTGGCTCAAATGCAACCTTGAGTGGAAAAATCAAACAAGAGCTTGAGGTGAAGGGTTTATAAGGCCCAATTCAGGCATGCATGTGTCTGTACAAACACACACACACACACACACACAAACACGAAGCAGCCACAAATCTGAGGATGTAGCTTAGTGGTAGAGCATTTGCCAAGCACATGTGAGGCCCTGAGTTTAATTCTTAGCACTGAAAAAAAAAACTTAGAATTATAGAAATTATCTTTAGAAACATAATATCATAATAGTATTAACACATATAAGAATAATATCAGTAATAGCAGTAATTCTTTTTTTTTTTTTTAAAAGCTGTTCCTGGGGCTTAAACTCAGAGCCTATACCTGAGCTTTATTTGCTCAAGGCTAATACTCTACCACCTGAGCCACAGGTCTACTTCAGTTTTTTGGTGGTTAATTGGAGATAACCATTGTCTTTACATCTCAGCCTCCTGAGTAGCTAGGATATAATCCAAGGTGCCTGGCTTAATAGCAGTAATTCTTTATAAGGAGAATCCTTAATAGTTTGGAAATAGGCAAGTAATATTTATGATTTTCCATTGCCTTGCTTTCTTTTTGATGCTTGCGTAAAGCAAGGTCCAGACAACCTGCAGTTTTCAGAGGTTGATGTGGCTCTGAAGTCTTGTCCTTTCCTGTTCCTTGCCGGGTTTTGTGCCGGGGTTTGTCCTGTGTTTTCCTGAGTTAGCTGATCACATTCCTAGGTGTCATTTTATCTTCGTTCTTCTGTCCTAAGTGATTTTTCTAAATGGTGGTGAGATCTAGAAGTTTGATTTTCCCAACAAACCAGCTACCAGTTGGTGATGGGGATGGGAATTTTCAGTGATTTCTTTAGGAGTTCATTAGGAATTCATTAGGAGTTGCAAAAACAAAATAGTGGCCTTCTCACTTTCCTTCTTTATTTACTGCCTGAAATACAGGAAATTCTTCTGTCCACGGTGCTTCTCCCAAAGTATACATTGTATAGTAGAGACGGGACAATACTTGATTTTCCTTTTATTGATTGATTTTCAGATATAAGTGGTAGTTCTTTTATACCCTTCAAAAGGTAGAGTTTTTTTCCTTTTTTAAAATTTTATGTTAATGCATACATTTAGGCATATTTGTTGATTTCATTTTGTTGTAAATGATATGTATATATTGTGATTATATTGTAATGATATATGATGATATATATGTGATGTTAGACATATTGTTGCTCAAAATGTGTCCAAACTCCCAGCCCTGGCAGTTCTTGATGGTCCTTTGCTGACTGCTTTAAGAGGCTCTGCTGGGTGCAAGTGATTCATGCTACTTATTGTAGCTACTCAGAAGGCTGAGATCTTAGACTTGAGATTCAGAGCCAGTATAGGAGGAAAATCTTCAGTTAACCATCAAAAAGCCAGAAGTGCAGCTGTGACTTATGGTAGAGGGCTAGTCTTGAGCAAAAAAGCTCAGGGCAGCACCTATGCCCTGAGTTCAACAAAACCAACACACACACACACACACACACACACACACACACACACACACATTCCAAGTCTCACACACACACACATGTTCCAAGTCTTATTATGTTTCTCCCCCAACACACACACACACACACACACACACACACACACACACACACACACACACACACTCCAAGTCTTATTCTGTATGGTTCTCCCCAGCCCGGATCCATCCAGGTTCCCATTGGTTTAGTCATTTTAATAGTTAGAGCTGGAAAATGACTATTTTCCTCTAGAAAGCTGACATGCATTATGGATTTATACTGGTGCAGCATACTTCAAATGCAGGACTAAGGGTTTGCTGTTGACCTCATCAATCTTGTGGTGCTGTCTCCTTTCAAAGATGCCAAAAAGACATCTTCAAAGACGTCTGTGCAGTGGCTTATTGATTTTTCCCCACAGCCCACGTGCAACAGTCTTGGGAGAACAATTCAAACACTGTTACTAAGATTGGTAATGGAAAAGAGTTTATGCAATTTTCCCCTGTAGTTCTGTTTGTCTTTAGGGAATATTCCATTTGCCAACTGGAATCGGTGCCACTGAATTATATACTTATTAATTTACTTCATTTTACTTTCAAATTTTAAAGCTTCACTTAGTTTTAGAATATAAAAGGTTTACTATAATAAATACCTTCAAATAAATACCTTCAAAGCAAGCTATTCTCTTAAAAAGTATAGCTTCTAGACCTGTCCTTGTATCTATTCCAGTGTGTGCCATATTGTAGATGATCATTTTTTCTTGTTTTATGGTTTTCTCATTTTACGATTTAATCTTGTGTTTGTGTGCATACAAATCCATATCTTTACTCACATATCCTTTCTTACATAATAGGTAATTCACTATGTGTACTATTTCAGGATTTGTCTTTTTCCTTAGAGGTATTTTGTGGTGCCTGCCTTGTAGCAGGTGGGAATCTTCCTCATTCTTCCTCATTCAGGTAGATTTTCCTTATTTGTATGCTGGACTTCTCTTGATGGGCACTTAGGAAGGTTCTAGAATTTCACAATTTTTTTTAATTTTTATTTTTTATTGTGAAAATACTGTACAGAGGGGTTACAATTACATGGGCAAGATAATGAGTACATTTCTTATCAAGTATTGTAGCCTCCT
>NW_012267475.1:767600-878141 GCF_000151885.1 Dipodomys ordii
TTCCTGTAGTACATCCCTTTGTATATAGGCCTTTCACTACTTTGGTTAGCTACATGTGGTTCTTTCACTGCAGCTTTGGTGGCCGTGGCTGGGGTCTCACAGGCAGCAGCATGGGTGAGATGTGTGGAAACTAGAAATTGTGAAGCTAGAAGTAATGTTCTAGCTGCTCCCAGCCTCACCCTAGGCAAATGTATTTTCATCTGGGACCCAGCCTGGCCTTTTCCTCACCTTCTTTTCAGATCCGGGGACACCATGTGGCCCAGCTGGACCCCCTGGGCATTCTGGATGCAGATCTGGACTCCTTTGTGCCCTCAGACTTAATCACGACTATTGATAAGTTGGGTGAGAGTTGGGATCCTTTCCTAATGCCCTGTTAATGCAAAGCAAGCTGGTACTGTGGCCCAGTGAGGGGCTTCTGCATCCTGGAGGGCAGCCTGAACCAAGCCTACCTCTGCCTGCCTCTGGGTCTAGGTCTCTTCTAGCCTTTTCCTTTCTACTGCACAGTATCCCAAAAGGGATGCCTTTCCATCTTTCCCATCTGGTTCACTGTGCCCAGCAGGGGTGATACTTGTCCAAGCCCACACCCCTGGTAGCAGGTGAGCTCTGACTATTCACCACTGAGCTTCCAGGACAAAAATCGAGGGAGGGGGGGCTGGGAAGGTGGCTCAGTGGTAGAGCGCTTGCCTTGCATGCCTGAGGCCCTGAGTTCGATTCCTCAGCACCACATATGCAAAAAGAAAAAGTGGTAGAGCGCTAATCTTGAGCTGAAGAGCTGAGGACAGTGCCCAGGCCCAGAGTTCAGGCCCAACGACCAGACCCCCCCCCAAAAAAAAAGAGATCAAGGGAGGGTACAGAGCAGATTGTTGGGGCGGTGGGGAGGTCTCTGAGGATGTTCACCCTGCCCTAGACCTGGTCTCTCTCTTTCCTCTCTGTTGCCTGGGGCTTCTTCCCCAGCTTTCTACGACCTGCAGGAGGCTGACCTGGATAAGGAGTTCCAGCTGCCTACCACCACCTTCATTGGGGGCTCTGAAAACACGCTCTCTCTTCGGGAGATCATTCGGCGACTGGAGGTGAGCCCTGCAGGTGTGTCTGCCACACCTGATGATGCTCTCTGCAGTGTGAGAGGTGGGAGGGCACTTCCTCATGTGCTCAGGACTCCTGGGCCGCCATCCCTCTTCCTGGCTGTGGAGTTCCCACCTATTTCCTCTAGAGCACCTATTGCCAGCACATTGGCCTGGAGTTCATGTTCATTAACGATGTGGAGCAGTGCCAGTGGATCCGGCAGAAGTTTGAGACCCCTGGCGTGATGCAGTTCTCTAGTGAGGAGAAGCGGACCCTGCTAGCCCGGCTGGTGCGCTCCATGAGGTCAGCACTGCCCTGGACTGGCACCTGCATGGCTGCTGACTGGGGAACTTTCAGGGGCCCAGAGCTTAGGCTGGCCTCCCCACTTGGCTTTAGGAGTGCCTTCAGCAGGTTAGGACCAGGTGCTCAGTTAGCTTGGCCAAGAGCTGGTTCAGGGCAGAGCCAGGCAGGTGAAGAGAGGTGGGACCCCAGGGAAACATGGTGTCAGGGGCAGACTGTGGCTGTGGGACTATTTGGGCAGTGTAGAGAGAGGGCAGCGGAGCCTCCCAGCATGGGCAGTGGGACTCTGAGGCTGGACCTGCCTCAGGGTATAGGCCTGGAGGTGCACCCAGTCCAGCTCACCCACCCAGCCTGGTGAGATATGATCTGGACTTGGAATTCAGCCAGGTGGCGGTCTGGGGATTTGGTGAGAGAGCCCCTTGCAGTGCAGGCAAGAGAGTGAGGGGTGGGTGGGGAGTGGGTGGAGAAGTTTGGCTGTAAAGAGGGGAGAGGATGGAGTCTGGGCAGAGGTCTTCAGTGAAGTTGGGGGGCCCACGCCTGCACTGATCTTGTGCTTCTTGCTAGGTGGGAGTGACAAGGTGTCAGGTGTGGGTCTAAATCCATTCTCGTCCCAGCACCCAGCTCCCATGTTTGGGGACAGCCCTCATGAGCTCCAGTCCTGCCCCTTCCATCCCCTCTCCCAATCAGGTTTGAAGACTTTCTGGCTCGAAAATGGTCCTCAGAGAAGCGGTTTGGCCTGGAGGGATGTGAGGTCATGATTCCTGCCCTGAAGACCATCATCGACAAGTCCAGCGAGATGGGGATCGAGAATGTCATCCTGGGGATGCCACACAGGTGGAGCCGGCTTCCGCCCCTCTGAGGCGGGCCTGCTGCCCAGGGGACTCGGGCAAGGGAGGAGATGGAAATCAGGACGGGATGCTGGTGGTAGAGGTGGATGGTCTGGTAGGTTCTTAGATTCAGCAGGCCTGGTCAGCTCTTTATGAAAGAGCCAGATACTTGGCCAAAGCCCCACTGAGTTTTCTGAGATTCCTTTTCTTTGGCCATGTTGCCAACTCTTCCCAAAAGGGACAGGACTTCATATAAGTGTACCTTGAGTTTCTTGATGTTCCTGTGGACCAGGAGATGGGGTTAGTGATGTGTAGGAGTGTCTGCCAGCAGAGAGCTGGCTGGCCGGGACCCTCGTGGCTTGGTAGAATGAGACAGGACAGGGCTGGGCCTTGCCTGGCAGTGCTGGGCTGGGGTGTGGCCATGGTGGCAGGTGTGAGCGCATGCCCTCTGGTCCCAGGGGCAGGCTAAATGTGCTGGCCAACGTGATCCGCAAGGACCTGGAGCAGATCTTCTGCCAGTTTGACCCCAAGCTGGAGGCGGCTGATGAGGTGGGTGCCATGCCCTGGTCCTGGTGCCTCAGAGAGGATCTGGGCCCACTGGAGCTTCCAGGCTGAAACAAACCTGAGTAGGGCTGAGATGTGTGTGAGGCTCCCAAGGCTTGTGCAGCCTGTGGCAGCTGAGAAAGCTTGCAGGTCATCCTGGCCAATCTCCCTGTTTCCAGCTGTGGCAACTGAAGCCCAGAGACTCCTACGGAATTGTCAGGAAGTCATTTCAGCCTGTGTGCCCCATCCTGCTACCAGCATGGACTGGTAGCTCACCTGTTTGTTGGCCCCACAGAGCTGTGGCAGTCAGATGTGCCCATTGGCCAGCCAAGGACCTGCTTTTCTGCTCTCCCTCTTTGTTCTCATGTCACTGTGGCCTTGGCCATGCTGGGCCCTTAACACTCACTCCTTCCCCCTCCGCTGCCCTGCCTTCATACAGCGTGCTGTTGTTTTTCCTTTTGATGGCTGTCTGTGGGCAGTGACCTTGTCCTTCCTCTGTGTCCTTTTTTCCCTTCCCTGCCTCTTTTCTGGCCTTTTCCAGTCTGATGTATGCATGCATGCGTATCTATCTTTCCCTCTAGGACAAGGGCAGGGACCTTGTCCTCAAAGCCCCAGTGCCCAGCACAGTGCTTGGTTTGTTAAAGTTGCAGTAACTGCTCCAAGGACACCTAGAACCCCGTGCCAGTGCAAGGCTAGGACCCACAATCACTGGCACCCAGCCCAGGTTCTTTCTGTATCCTGTTCATTTCCCCCAGGCACCAAGCTTTGGATGCTTCTCTGTAGAATAAGGATGAAAGCACCTGCCTCCGAGTGGTTCTGAGTTTGTGTCTGTGTGTCTTGTCTGTGTGAGGGAGGGAGCGGGAAGAGAGGGAAGTGAGGGAATTGAGTTTGGATAGAAAGCTTAGCCAAAGGTTAGTTTGAAATACTTATGGTTTTTTTTAGATTGAAAAAAAAACCCACATTAGCATGTCACAAAAAAGTAAGCTGACAATGAAATATGAACATTGTTTTAAAAAACAGTTTGAGCAATGAGAATATGTTTCATTGTGAGATTTTGTTCTGTGTCCAGCTTTGGGGTATGTGCTTGTGCTCGTGCTCATGCTGAGCTTTGTGATTCTAAGGCTGTTCTGTGCAGATGCAAGCAGCTTTGCCCAGAGCTCTGGGAGTAGCTGGGCTGTCATGGGCACTTCGCTGTTTTCACTTAACGAAGTTATTGTCTCCTATGAGTGTGTGAGCAGCTGCCCCAGGCTTCTCGCAGCTACAGAGCATCTGCTGTGAGGCTGTGGCTGCTGTAGTGAGTGTCTTCACATGTGTGTAATGACTCAGTGTTAGATGGAGTCTGAGAAGGGCAGTGGTTAGAACTGAGGCTGGACTAAGTTACCCTCTGAGGATGTTGCGGGCATCAGTGAGCCCGTGCACCCCACAACCCTGGCCTCCCCTGCCTTGTCCAGTCATCTTTGCAATATGGTAGGCACTACAATGATTTTTTACTTTTTTTTTTGTACTGGCCTGCGGCTTGAACTCAGGGTCTGGGTGTTGGCCCTGAGCTCTTTTGTTCAAGGCTGGCACTCTGCTACTTGAGCCACAGCTCCACTTCTGGCTTTTGGATGCTTAATTGGAGATGAATCTCTTGCCCAGGCTAGTTTTGAACTGTGATCCTTAAAGCTCAGCCTCCTGAGAATTAGTTAGGATTATAGGCATAAGCCACTAGCACCTGGCAGTTATTTCATTTTTAACAAATTTCCTTGTTATGAGTATAACTGAGTACTTTTGCCTATCTTTGAACCATTTTATTTCTTGTTCTATAATTTCTTTTAATAGTTTTCACTCATTTTGCCTTATCTTACTAACTTAAAAAAAATCTTACTGATTTGTAAAAGCATTTTGCTTATTGAGGGCATTAGTCCTTTTCTTTTTTTGGGGGGGGGGTCTGGTCATAGGGCCTGAACTCTGGGCCTGGGCTCTGTCCCTCAGCTCTTCAGCTCAAGGCTAGTGCTCTACCACTTGAGCCACAGCACCACTTCCAGCTTTTTCCTTTTTGCTTACGTGGTGCTGAGTAATCGAACCCAGGGCTTCATGCATTTAAGGCAAGCGCTCTACCACTGAGCCACCTTCCCAGCCCTCTTGTTTTTGTCTTATAAATATTTTCCCCAGTGTAATTCCTTTCCCAACACTATGCCTTGATTTTCTTCTCCCATCCATGACAGTTTAATCTGCCTTACCTGCTTTGTCTCTTACAGGTTCTGGGCTTTGAAATTGTTTAGAAAATAAGGCTTCCACCTGGTGCTGGTGGCTTACACCCGTAATACTAGCTACTCAGGAGGCTGAGATCTGAGGATATGAGGATCAAAGTCAGCCCAGGCAAAGAAGTTTGTGAGACTCTTATCACTAAATTACTACTCAGAAAAAGCTGGAAGTTGTAGAGTGCTAGCCTGAGCACAAAGAGGGTTAGGGATGGCACCCAGGCCTAGAGTTCAAGCCCCAACACACACACACACACATACACGCATGCATGCACGCACTCTCCCCCCTTCTCCCCCCAAGAAAGGAAAAAAAGAAAAGAAAGACTTCCTACCAAAATCCTAACATAGGTTGGTTTTCTCTGATAATGGTGGCTTTATTTTGGTGTAAGGAATGAGGTAGAGATTTGAATCTGGTGTTTTCCCAGAGGCCTGGCAAGCAGCTCCACTGATTTGAGCTACCCTTCATTTCCTCTAGTCACTGCCAGGGGCTGTCCCTTTGTCCTGATGCTTTCTCTCCCTTCTGAGACCAGTCATGATGACAGGACCATAGGCTGTGGTGAGCAAGGGGCTCATGGCCTTTGAGCCAAGTTTCAGATGAGCTTGCTTTCCCTCCATCAACTGCCTGACACAGGAGAGGTGGGCACATCATGGCCGTCCACTGCCTAGCATAGGAGAGGTGGGCTCATCATGTGCTTCCTTGACTTTTAGGGCTCTGGGGACGTCAAATACCACTTGGGCATGTACCATGAGAGGATCAACCGTGTCACCAACAGAAACATTACACTGTCGCTGGTGGCCAACCCCTCCCACCTGGAAGCTGTGGACCCTGTAGTTCAGGGAAAGACAAAGGCAGAACAGTTTTACCGTGGGGATGCCCAGGGCAAGAAGGTGAGCTCATTTGGGCCTTGAAGGATATTACCTAGGGGCTGGACCCTGAAGAAGTGGACCCTGAGGACCTGGCCCTGAGTGGGTGGACTCTGGAGACCCTGGTAGTAGGGGCATGGCAGGCTGTATAGTCTGGAGTACAGCGCCCTGATGGCTTTTACCCTGCCTTCCAGGTCATGTCCATCCTGGTCCATGGGGATGCCGCCTTTGCTGGCCAGGGAGTGGTCTATGAGACCTTCCACCTGAGTGACCTGCCTTCTTATACCACTAATGGCACTGTGCATGTTGTGGTCAACAACCAGGTGAGACTGTGGGCTCCATACCAGATATCTGCATCTGCAGCTTCTGAAGGTTCCATAGCTGTGGGTTCAACCAAATGAAACAAAATATTCAGGTTAGGCATGGTGATACATGCCTGTAATCCAAGCACTTGAAAAGCAAAGTGGAGGATCATGAGTTCCAAGGGCAGCCATCTAGGGATGGTTTACAGTGCAGGAGAAGGTGTGTGTGAGCTTTATGCACATACCTCCTATTCTAAGGGACTTGAGCATCTTTGGATTTTCATATCTATGAGTACCCAGGGACACTGTACAGACAGCACAGAGAAGGTCATAAGGATGAAAGAACACAGCACAGAGGCTAGATGTGGAACTGGATGTGACCTTCGCTCCAGAGCACCTTGGTCTTAGATGGCAGTGTCATGTGCCTTTGCTTTAGGGCAGCTGTAGTTAATGGCAGCTCATCTCAGGAGCCTAGACATCCTGTGTTAACTGCCTTCTTTGCAGAGTCATTTAATCTTCCTTGAGTATCACTGGGAGGCAGGAGTTTAATGAGCACTTTTCATAGATGAAGACACTGGAATTGAAGTGCCTTGCCCACGGCTGTACACTCACTGCTGGACCAGGCCTGTGTTCCTCACTGCCAATGAAGAAAAGTGACAGGCAGATAGAGGAGGCAGTCTCCTTAGGGCTACCGCTGTCTATGGGACTGCTACTTTGTTGGCTTGTAGAGCCATCCATGTGTTACGCTTTTACGTCCCATGTATATCCCTGTGCCCTCTGAGGGGCCCTCATTCACCCCCTTGATTTGTCTAATCTCTGGAGCCAGCACCATCTGTCTAGTTAAAAGGAAGCAGAGTAATGGCAGGAATTGCAGTGTGTACCAGTTCCAGCTATTTGGGAGGCTAAGGCAAGTATATCCCCTGAGCCCGAAGTAGGAGGCCAGCCTGGACAACATAGTAAGATCCTGTCTTCCCCTCAAAACAAAAAGCAATTAAGCAAATCTGTATGCTGGCTTTTCCTGCCTCTGCAGATTGGCTTTACCACAGACCCACGAATGGCCCGCTCCTCACCATACCCCACTGACGTGGCCCGTGTGGTCAACGCACCCATCTTCCATGTTAACGCTGACGACCCCGAGGCTGTCATCTATGTGTGCAGCGTGGCTGCCGAGTGGAGGAACACCTTCAACAAGGATGTCGTCGTGGACTTGGTAGGTCTGTAGGACGGAGGCTGGGCAAGAGCTGCTGCTCTGGGCAGGCCAGGTGGGCGTGGGGTGGCTGAGATCAAGAAAAGAGGGAGGGTCCTGTCCCTGCCAAGCAAGTGAGGTAGGTGCTTGACCCTGAGTGGGGACAGCTGTCCTTGTTGGGTTGAATTGGCCAGGTCTTTACCTCTTCAGCTCTAAAGGCTGAGAATGCTTTTTAGACAGGAGCCAAATGCCAGCTGCACCAGGGCCTGGGTGTGGGACTCTGAATTGGTGGTTGTGATAGTGGCTGCTTTTGGGTGCCTCAGGGAAAGCCAACCTGGACAAGCCCCAGCTTTGCAGTGCTCCCACTTGAGCACCAGGTCTGGGCAGGGTCTGAGCCCCGTGGCCGCCCCCGTAGGTCTGCTATCGCCGGCGTGGCCACAATGAGATGGATGAGCCCATGTTCACACAGCCCCTCATGTACAAGCAGATCCATAAGCAGGTGCCTGTGCTGAAGAAGTACGCGGACAAGCTCATCGCTGAGGGCACTGTTACCCTGCAGGAGTTTGAGGTGGGCAGCAGGTCATGTGGGCCCCACATAGGTCCCTGGATAGAAACCCATGCGTGGTTGTAAATGTCACCATCTCAGTGCTAGGCACAGGATTTAAAGATGTCGTCGTCGACAGTCCTTGAGCCTAAAGCCCCTGGTTATTAAGGGGAACAGAGAACTAAGGATGAGAGCATTGCTGTGATGTGGAGGAGGCTTAGGTAAGAAAGGAGTCCAGGAAGACCTCCTGTAGGATCAGTCCTGTACTGGGTCCATCTTCCAAATTATCTATGGATGTATTAGTCCTTCCACTTCAAGGAACTCTGAGATGAGGACTGAGTCAGTCTTTCCTGGGTCTCCCTCAAGCCACTTGCTGATCACACAGCTGGCCTACCAGGCTGGGAACACCCCAGGATTATTGTGAACTCTGGGATCTGGGACTCTGGCCATGAGAGACTTACAAGCCAAGGAGAGAGAGTTCTAGAACTTGGTGAGGGGGACCAGATTTTATGAGTCTGCGTAGACTGAGCCTCAAGCCAGCTATGACATCCATACCTCCTTCATCCTGATTCTAGGAAGAAATTGCCAAGTATGACCGGATCTGTGAGGAGGCATATGGCAGGTCCAAGGACAAAAAGATCCTGCATATAAAGCACTGGCTGGACTCACCCTGGCCCGGTGAGTGAGTGACACACAACTCAGGGAACCTGGAACTTTTGCACTGTCATAGATCAGCCAGCCCTGGAAAAGCAGACACTACCCAGGATGTCCCTGTGACTCCAGGAGAAGGTCACCCCCCATGGCTGTCCCCATAGGAAGGAGGAGCCTTCTTGATGGGGTGGGGCTGAGTCAGGGTGTGGGTTAGCTGTAGCTGCCCACCTGCAGCAGGTCCCAAGGGTGAGTCCAGGCGCTGGTAGGCGTGAGAACATAGTCCCCTCAGTCCTGACCAGGGGCAGCAGAGCCCTACAACCTGGTATGGATGGAGTTCTGTCCCCTCAGGTTTCTTCAATGTGGATGGGGAGCCCAAGAGCATGACATGTCCTGCCACTGGCATCCCAGAGGACATGCTGACACACATTGGCAATGTGGCCAGCTCTGTGCCCCTGGAGGACTTTAAGATCCACACAGGTGAGTTGTTATACAGGCTTTATTTAGCATGGCCACTGTCTTAGACCTAACAGTGTCCCAAGGGGAGGCTGGTGGGGAACCCTCACATGTAGCATATCCCTGTGACGCCTTTGACTGTCACTCTCCAAGCCTCCTTTGTGCCCTGGGGTACCATGAACCCTCCTTAGCATGGATTTAGGGAGTTGGGAAGATGTGGACACCACATTCCAGCTAGGTGCTAGGAATTGGCAACTTGGATTTGCCAAACAGTTTCTTGGGATATCCCTGGACCAGGCAGGGAGCAGGGAAGCAGGGGCATCCATGGAGGGGTGTCTGGGCCTGGAATATAGGGAGGACTATGCTGGAAATCCTTCCTGCAGTTGCTAGAGTAGCCCCCTGGCTACTCTCTGTTCACCTGGCTGGTGAACCTGGCTAGTGGGTGGTTTCTGACTGAACCCTCTGGCTATGACCACCCTGTTTTCTGCTTAGAAAGTCTGGGGTCCTGTGGCTGTAGTTCAAGAGGCCACCTCACAATATCCATGGACGCCATCTCTCCTGAGCAACCTGCTGATGGCATTGGGGCTGAGGCCACGCTGCGTATCACAGTCGTTTATAGATAGGAAGGGATGGAATTCGAATTCTTTGCTGGGTGTGTGATCTTGAGTGCACACGTCTCCCCTATGAACCACAGTCTCTTATTCTGGAAAGCAGAGGCACTCCTGCATAGGGTGGCTACAAGGAGCCCTGGCAGTGAATGACCCTGTCTTCCCTTGTAGAGAAGGCTATGGCTGTTGACCCAGGCTATCCTGCTGTGTGGGTTGTAGGCCAGGGCAGGAGAGCCTGGGTGGGGCTCTCCTGCAGCCTGCCAGAGTCCTGCTTTTGCACCAAGGCCCCAGAACCCAGATGCTTCATCTGTCCCAGGCCAGTGGTCAGGCTCCTCAGGCCCCCCATCCTCCCATAGGCCTATCTCGCATCCTACGTGGCCGTGCAGACATGACCAAGAAGCGCACAGTGGACTGGGCATTGGCGGAGTACATGGCCTTCGGCTCACTGCTGAAGGAAGGCATCCATGTGCGGCTCAGCGGCCAGGATGTGGAGAGGGGCACATTCAGGTAAGGGCATAGTGGAGGATTTCTGAGCTCAGCCTGGCAAGGAAGGTGAGCACCCAGGATCAGCATAGGAGGCATAGAACAGAGAGCTGGCCCTTCCTCCTCTGGCTGAGGTAACACAGCAGATACCATTGGCATCCAGCCAGGCCCAAGTCATCACCCCCACAGCAAGACTTGTTGACCCAAGCTGGCAACTGTCAGGAATCTGTGGTCATCTGTGGCCCTTAGGACCATTTGTTTCTATTTCTCTGCTGTCAGGCAGCCTTTCCTACCTTGCTTGCTGAGGTTTTGGATCCAGATGGGGACCCACTTGTCCACTGTCCCTGTCCCATTTTCTCTGATTTGGGCCCCAGACATTCCACATCCTGAGTTGGTGCCATGGTAGCAGGATATGATGGTGTGGCTTCCAAGAGCAACAAGCTCTTTCTTCTGGCCCATGCACTCATCTGCTGGCCTTGCTCCAGACCAGGAGTCAGGCAGCTGCTTGGCTGCCCATCTTGCTGACTTGAGACCCAGCCAGGTCTCAAGCCAGGCCCCCTTACTATGCAGCCTCAGATTCTGAACAGTGGTTCCTGCCTCCGTTGAGCTTGAGCAGGGCAGCCAGTTGGTAGAAAGGACAGCAGGATGGGTAGGGGCCCATGCCTCAGTGGTGTACCATCCTGTATCTCAGGCTCCAACCTGCTCCTGCTAGCCTAGCAGGACAGGACTCTTTGGGTCCCTGTGTAGTGAGACACCGAGGTCAGATATCCTATAACCTGCACATCTTACTCCAGGACCCCCAGTGCTATGTGTGGGCAGGGACCAGGTTGTCATTACAGCCTTCTTGGTGTCACCATTTTGTGAGACTCTGCAGACTTTCTGGGGGCAGTGACCCAGATGCCCTGCTGTGAAACACAGGTCACCCCTGCAATCATCCCCTTCCTTCTCTGCCTTTCCACAGCCACAGGCACCATGTTCTTCATGACCAGGAAGTTGACCGGAGGACATGTGTTCCTATGAACCATCTGTGGCCTGACCAGGCCCCCTACACCGTGTGCAATAGCTCCCTCTCAGAATACGGAGTCCTAGGTGGGTTGGGTGGACCTGAGGTCCCTGGGGACCAGGGACGACTAGAGGAGAGCTGGAGTTGAGGCCTGTGGGGAGGAGGGCAAGGGCTGGAGAGCTTAGAGAACCCTTGGGTGGCAGGTACTGGACATAGCCCTGGGGGATAGGGACATAGGGAATAAGATTAGATCCCACCTAGAACTCTCAGAGACTGCAGTTGGGAGACCCTGAGTGCCTTTTAGTGGGTCTCTGTAGACACCAGAGCCTCTTCTCTGGACTGTAGTCATTGAGCCTAGACAGAAAGCTGTGGGCTGTGGCTCCCAGCTCTGAAGAACTGCCTCTGTGCCTACCTCTGTCCCCTTTGCCTCAGCAGCCTTGCCTATCTCTGTGTGTGTGCCCACACACATGTGCATGTATGTGCATGTACATGCACATGTACGTGTGTGTGTGGTGTGGTTTCTCTTGGCAGATGGGTCCTGTATCCTCCTCCAGGGTACCTTTGGACTTGGCTCCTGGGCTTGGCACCTGGCCTTGTATGGTGTAACAGCTAAGGGTGATGTCTTTGGGCATCTTCTAGCAAGGCACATCCTGCCCTGTTGAGACCCAGGGGAATCCCTGGGCTCTTCTCAGGCTGTTGCCGAGGATGGATGGGGCAGGGAGGGCATATGAGGAATGGATGGGTTTGACAGGAGCTGCTGACACTTGTTAACAGCATACAGCAAGCTCCATCTTGATGTCTTCTCTCTAGGCTTTGAGCTGGGCTATGCCATGGCCAGCCCCAATGCCCTGGTCCTCTGGGAGGCTCAGTTTGGTGATTTTCACAACACAGCCCAGTGCATCATTGACCAGTTCATCAGCACCGGCCAGGCCAAGTGGGTTCGGCACAATGGCATTGTGCTGCTGCTGCCCCATGGCATGGAGGGCATGGTGAGGCTCTGTGTGGGCCACGTTGGGGCTGGCAAGCAGGCTACGTGGGGGCTGTGTAGGGACCATCCATAAAGGCACTGGCAGGTGAGCTGGAATGGCCCTTGCAAGGTTGAGAATAATATTTGCCTTCCTGGTCCTGAATCCTGGCGGTCTGCATTGTGGGCAGATGGGAGTCTGTCTCCAGCAGGGTTAGCCTGGCTCTTCTGCCAGGTGCTGGCCCATTCTTACTCTGCCAGCCCATTCCCTTGCTGCTGTGTGGAGAGGAAATAGGTGTCCACCTCCTGGGGCTGGTCTCCAGATGAGTGATTTACGAATACAGTGGTCCCTAAAGTAGGTACTCAGTTCAGTCAGTTGCTGCTAGATTATGCGGTTTCAGAATGTTCAGAATTTAAAAATTTAAGACAGTTGCTAGTGGCTTACACCTATATTTCTAGCTACTCAGGAGGCTGATATCTGAGGATCAAGGTTCAAAGCCAACTTGGGCCAGGTCCATGAGACTCTTATCTCCAATTAGCTAGTAAAAAGACAAAAGTGGAGCTGTGGCACAAATGGTGGAGTGCCAGCCTTGAGTCAAAAAGGTCAGGGACAACACCTAAGACTGGCACACACACACACACACACACACACACACTATATTTAATTCCCTTTATATAGTTGTACAAAGGAGTTTTAATTCAACATCTCAATTAATGAATACAAAGTGTCTTGATCATTGTCACTCCTATCTCTTCCCCCCTCTACCATCCCCTCAAGTGAGAAAATTGCCTTAGGGTTGCTTCCCTACCTCTACCCCCCTTTTGGTGTGATACCTGAGTTCAAGCTGTGAACTCAGGGCCTTGCAGTGTCAGCTTTTTACTCAGGGCTGGTGCTCTACCACTTGAGCCACTCCTAGAGTTTGGCATATTGCTGGTTAATTGGAGATAAGAGTCTTGCAGACTTTCTGCCTGGGCTGATTTTGAACCTCAATTTTCAGATTTGTCTGATCCCATAGCCCCTGTGGGCTAGGCTCCAGGGTAAGGAACAGTTCTAGAAGCTCCCTAGACCCCCTAAACCCAGGGTGGCTGTCACTGTCCTGTGGGCCAGCCTGGGCTGTGTTGTGTGTGCTTTCAGGGCCCCGAGCACTCCTCAGCACGGCCTGAGAGGTTCCTGCAGATGAGCAATGATGACTCGGACGCCTACCCGGTGAGCCTAGGGACACGCTGCTGTGCTGCAGGGCCTGGGGTCCACGCTGCCCCTAGACACCTCTTTCCACCACAGGTGTTCACCAAGGACTTTGAGGTAAGCCAGTTGTATGACTGCAACTGGATCGTCGTGAACTGCTCTACACCGGCCAGCTACTTCCACGTGCTCCGCCGGCAGATCCTGCTGCCCTTCCGCAAGCCCGTGAGCCAGGCGCCTGCCCGGCGGCACCACTGTGGGTATGCCTGGGATGTGTGGGGCAGAGGGGGCGCTGGCAGCTAGACATGTGTTTCTTTTCCAGCTGATTGTCTTCACACCCAAATCTCTGCTGAGGCACCCGGAGGCCAAGTCCAGCTTCGACCAGATGGTGTCAGGTATGTGCTGGCCTGGATCTGTGGGGTGGCCTACTAGGGAAGTGGCCGTGTGGTCTGGATCTGTGGGGTACCCTGAGGAAGTGGCCATGACATGGCTTCTGTCCCTGGGGCTCCTCTGCCCCCCCGCTTGTCTTTGTTGGCCCTGCAGCAGGTCCTGGCCTAGTCCCCACCAGACACACACAAATTAAAAGATGGGTTCCATGGCCAGCTCAGGTCACTCTGAATGCGCGCCAGGTCTAGCCTGGCTGTTCTTGACCAGGGCTTTTCACAGGAGGGAGAACTGCCTGGTTCACTGGGCACTAATATTGTTCCTTCATTCATTCGATTTTTATTCCTGAACCAGACATTACTGGCCCTAGGAACCCGGTGCCCCTTCCAGCAGCTCTCTGTTTCATTGACTTGAAAGTGTGTGTGTGGGGGGGGCGGTCAGTAGAAAGTTGAGGAGCGGGAGTGAGGTAGAGCAGAGCCTTCTTGGAACACAGGGTATCCAGTAACAGGAGAAGTCCCTTTCTGGACCTTGTTTTTCACTTGCGAGTTTGAGTGCTTCTCTGCAGCGTGGACGGTGGCTGGCATGTGCAGAACTCCAGCACATGGCAGAGCAGCCTGGCTGGATGCAGCTCCTCTCTGGGGTCCTGACAGCAGCCCCCCTGTGTCCTCACTTGGAGACAGCCATGCTGCTCAGGAAGCAGTGGCTTCCTGAGAGGTCTGAAATGTGTTTGACCTACACTTGCTTTGACCTCTGGAAGGAAATGTGGACAGAGCTTCGAGAGGGGCTTTGATCTTGGCTACAGCTCTGCCTCTAGCCCTCTCCCTGGGACATTACAGGGTATTCTTTCTTTTTTCATCTTTTGAGTCAAGAGGTGTCCAGTGCAGTCACAGCCAAAAGGTTGGGTTAATGCAGTGGTCAGAGAGGGCCTGAGGACACAGCCGGTGTGCACAGGAACTGACGCCTCTCTGGTGCTGATGCAGGAACCAGCTTCCTGCGAGTGATTCCAGAAGATGGGGCTGCAGCGCAGGCTCCTGGGCAGGTGCGGCGGCTCATCTTCTGCACAGGAAAAGTGTACTACGATCTGGTAAAGGAACGGAGCAGCCAGGGCCTGGAGGGGCAGGTGGCCATCACTCGCCTGGAGCAGGTGTGCTGTGGGCAGGGCCCAGGGTGCTGGGAATGGCAGGGCCAGCCCTGTGGCTCATATCCTGTTTTGCTTTGTTGGCCTTAGGCAGAACCACTTCTCCTTGACAGTGCCCCATTTCTCCCTGCCACTGCAGATCTCTCCATTTCCCTTCGATCTGATCAAGCAGGAGGCAGAGAGGTACCCCGACGCAGAGCTCGTGTGGTGTCAGGAGGAGCACAAGAATATGGGCTACTATGACTACATCAGCCCGCGCTTCATGACCATCCTCGGCCAGGCTCGACCCATATGGTACAGGCTGGGCCCCTACCTGCCGCTTGCCTCGGCTCGGCTCCCTGGGGCTGTGCCACCCCAAACTGCCCTTTGTCCTTTCCTAGTCCATCTTTGAAAACTGCAGAGAGAACTGCAAGAGTCCTGAAGCTCTGTGTGGTCTGCCTGTGGCAGGCTGGCTTCTCCAGCAGGGCTGGAGCACTGTCAGTCCTGCCTTCATGGGGAAAAAAAACCTTTGCTTTTGTTCTGCAGCTAGAAGTGAATTACAAACCCTCCTGCAGACCCCACACCTTCCTTTGGTCAGGACACCTTACCTTCCTGGAGCCTTTCTCTCCTCTGCTTTGCTCCAGGGTGGTGAGCGTGCATCATGCTCTGGGCTGCTTAGCATGCAGCAGCTGTTTGGTGCTCAGTAGCAGCCTCATCTATCCTGGGAGGGGTGAGGGGAGGAGACCTGAGAACCTCAGAGAAGCCCAAAGTATGTTTGCCTCCAAAGCCTTTGGGTTATGGCCACATCTGTTGTCCAATCCTGTAGCATGGAGGAGCTGTCTCTCCCCCGCTCCTGTGGCTGGGTGGTTGAGTTTGCCCCAGGCCAGGCAGTCCTCTGGGAAGGAAGTTCAGTGACTTCCAGGCCAGCCTTCCTCAGATTCACAGCCCAACAGTCCTGGGTGAGTGTGGACCTGGCCCAGCCCCACCTCCCGTGTCTGTCTTCCTCCAGGTATGTAGGCCGTGAGCCAGCAGCCGCGCCAGCCACTGGAAACAAGAACACTCACCTGGTGTCACTGAGGAAGTTTCTGGATACTGCCTTTAATCTCCATGCCTTCGAGGGCAAGACGTTCTAGAGTGGGGCACGGCCTGCTCAGACCTTGCTGTGGGGTCATCTGTTGGCGGGTGGTGAGGAAGGGGTAGGGCTCCTGCCTAGGGAGGGGTGCAGCTAGGAGCCCTGGACTAACCTCACCTAGGGCCAAAGGAACTCCATGGCTTCGGTGTTAGCTTAGGCCTTTGTCCAGGGTATGTTAGTGCTGAGAAGGTCAGAGGGATCTAATAGTCAGGATGGAGGTCCTCAGAGTTCCCCCAGAAGTGCTGCTCTTTCTGGGGTTATTTTATGTGGTCCATGTAGAAAGACAGCCACCATCAAGAGCCCTTTGTCACAGGTCTCCCTATCCCAACAGACTGGCTGCTCTTCCTTCCTCTGTGTTCATCTGTAGATTCAGACATGTTCTATTTTATGCTTATAGAAATAGAGATTGCAGCATTAACAGGCAGAGAGAGCAGAGCCACACCTGGTACCTGGTGATTTACTATGGGGAGCAATAAGATGTGACAGGTTCGTGTAAGTGCATCCCCGGCTCCTGTGTACCAAAATAGAAAACAAAACAATAGACACAAAAATAAAAACATGCTTAAGAGAGATTTTCTGTTTTTGTTTCCTGTGAAATTGTGGAGGGACATGTGCTATAGAGAGGGTAGGGAATGTGGAGAAAGACAAACAGAAAAGTTATTTAGCCCTGTTCCAAGTCCTAGGCTTCTACACTCTGCAGCCTTTTGCTGCTCTGCTTTCAGCCAAGATGCTGGGGCACTGCAGCACAGAGTCATTCTGCAAATGTCACAAACACACACTGTGTGTGTGTGCATGTGTATGTGTGTGTGTGTATACACACACGTATATATATATACACACATATATAGGTAATATATACATTATATACACTAAATAATTTAAGTAGTTATCTAAAGGCATTTCAGTTCCACATATCAGTTTGTGGATACATGTTATATATTTTGGAAATATTAGCTGTGACTTGTATTTTAACTTTTCTCTAAGAAAAAGAGTTTACTTTCCTGATGTATAATTCGTTGTTTTGCTGTTTCTTGCTGGCACATTCAGGTGGCTGTAACAGTAGCTGTTGCTCAACAAATGTCTACCCTCTCAGTTCTGGAGACTGGGAGGTCAAGGCTCAGGTTTAGTGTGGTGAGGATCCACTCATAAAGTGGGTTGCGCTGTGTCTTCGCTTGCCGGAAAGGGCCAGCAGGCCTCTGATGAGGGCACTGAGCCCATCCTGGAGCCACCCTCTGGTCCCGGCCCCCACACCCTCCCCTCCCCCTCCCACCATCACCCCGGGGGCATTTCCAAATATGAATTGTAGGGGAACATAAACTTTTAGATCAGAACAGTGTAATAACCAAAAATGTGTTTCTAAAAGTAATGTCATAGACATTTTTTTTCCTTCTAGAGGTTATAGTTTTAACCCTTGAGGTCTATAAACATGTTTTGAGTTACTCTGCATATGGTACAAGATGAGGGTCAAGATTTTTGTTTCCATTACTTAGCTGATCCTGAGTCAGTTATTTAAAATACCACATTTTATTGACTGAATTAATTTAGTACCTCTGTGTATGTGTATGTGGTCAATTGCACAGCAACAAACAAGAATATATGTGCATTTTGACTTGTACTTGAAAGTATAGATTATTCCTGAGGTATGTAAAGAAAGTTAGTACATGGGTACAGGGCTTCATGCTCCTGAGAATCACTTTCCCTCCAAATGAATCTGTGGACTCCATATAATTTCCCTCTGAATGACATGAAACTAATAGAAACTGACAAGTTGATCCTAAATTTTACCTGTAGATATTTAGTCAAAACAACTTTGAAATGGAAAGCAGAAGACTTCCAGTACCCAATTTCAAGATTTTGTATAAAACTACAATAAAAATCTTAAGTTTTAGCCAGGTGCTAGTGGCTCATACCTGTAATCCTAGCTACTGAAGAGGCTAAGATCTGAGGATTGCGCTTCAAAACCAGCCTAGACTGGAAAGTCTGTGAGTCTCTTCTTTCTAATTAACCACAAAAACTAGAAGTGAATCTGTGGTGCAAAGTGGTAGAGCACTAGCCTAAAGGCTCAGGAACAGGCCCTGTGTTCAACTACAACTGACTCCGCCCCCCCCCAAAAAAAAAACAAAAAAAAAAGATTTCCTGAACTAAAGGAAATATTAATCCCTTGTATAGCTCAGATTGTATAACTCAGATTACAGTTGAACATGTCTACCAAAAATATCCAGTGCTTCTTAGTCACCCCTTCCATTATTCTCTCTTCCAAAATCTGAGGTTTTAGATTACCATTTGCTGAATCTAGATTAGTTTCAAGAGATATAATAACCTTCCAGCCCATCCCCATCGATATGTTCTAGATTTCATGTGTGTGTGTGTGTGTGTGCATGCATGCATGCTAGTCCTGGGGCTTGAACTTGGCTGTCATATATCTTTTGAAATTCCACTCAGCAATGTATTGTAGTTTTCAGGGTTCAAGAATAACATAGCCAGGCATCGGTGGCTCATGCCTGTAATCCTAGCTACTCAGGAGGCTGAGATCTAAGGCTTGTGATTCAAAGCCAGCCTGGGCAGAAAAGTCTGGGACATATCCAAGAAACTACTCAGAGCTGAAGTGACTCTGTGACTCGAGTGGTAGGAGTGCTAGCCTTGAGTACAAAGAGGCTCAGGGACAGTGCCCTGGCCCTGAGTTCAAGCCCCAGAACCAGCAAAAACAACAACCCACCCCCCAAAAAACCAAAAAACAATCTGCAACAACCTCTCCCTGCCCACATATTTAGTTAAGTTGCTCTAAATATTGCAGTTTTTAGCCACTGCTAATGTTTTTGTTGTTGTTGGGGGCATTTATTTGGTAGTAGGGCTTGAACTCAGTCTGGGCGCTGTCCCTGAGCTCTTCAGCTCAAGACAAGCGCTCTATCACTTGAGCCACAGTGCAACTTCCAGTTGTTGTTTTTTTTTTCTGGTGGTTAATTGGAGATAAGAGTCTCATGGACTTTGTAGCCAGGGCTGGCTTTGAACCACAATCCTGAGATCTCAGCCTCCTGAGTAGCTAGAATTACAGGCATGAGCCTGTAACCTGTAATTAACATTAAGCACCTGGCTTAATGTTATTTTTAAAATTTCAATTTCTAAGCCAGGCACTGATGGCTCCTGCAATCCTAGCTATTCAGGAGGCTGAGATCTGTGGATTTCAGTTTGAAGCCAGCCCAGTTAGGAAAGTATGAGATTCTTATCTCCAATTAACCACCAAAAAGCTGAAAGTGGGCCAGTGGCTCAAATGGTAGAGCACTAACCTTGAGTAATAACTTAGGCACAGTGCTCAGGTCTTGAGTTCAAGCCCCAGGACCAACACACATAAAAAATCAATTTCATGCCTGATGTCCTAGCTACTCAGAAGAGTGAGATAAGAACATCTCAGTTCAAAGGTAGGCCAGGCAGGAAAGTCTGTGAGACTTAATTTTCAACTAAGCATCAAAAAGCCAGAAGTAGAGCTAAGGCTCCAGTGAAAGAGCACTAGCTAGCCTTGAGCAATGAAGCTCAGGGACAGTGCTCAGGTCCTGAGTTCTAGCTCTAGGAGACTGGCACAAAAAAAAAATCAATTCTAACCTTTAGCATATTACTATAAAGTTGACTTTTATACATTTAGAACTATGCCTATCAGCTTTAATGGCCTTTAAAAATGTATTAGCCTTGCCAGGCCTTGAGACCCACACCCGTAATCCCAGCTAGTTGGGAGGTAGAAATCAAGAGGTTCAAGGTTCAAGGCCAGCCTGAGGAAAAAGTTTTTGAGAATCCATCTCAACCAATGAGATGGCCATGTGCCTGTCATCTTGTTGAGTGGAAGGCATTAGTAGGAAGATCAGCCGGGTGTCCATGTCTCATGCTTCTCAGGAGGCTGAGATCTAAGGATCATAGTTCAAAACCAGTCCAGCCAGGAAAGTCCATGAGACTCCAATTAGCTAGCAAAAAGGCAGAAGTGGCACTGTGGCTCAAGTAATAGAGCACTAACTAGCCTTGAACAAAAAAAAAAAAATTCATTAAAAAAAAAACTAACAACAAAATCACCTGAGGGACAGTGCCCAGGCCCTGAATTCCAAGCCCAAGGACCAGTACAGAAAGAAAAAAAGAAGAAAGAAAATAAAGAAATTAGCAATATTAGTTATTGTAGATCTTAGCAACCTCAGTGTATGTTTTTATTCTCTCTATTGAGGACTTTCAACTTCTCATTCAAAGGTTCTTGAAGGTTTTTCTCTGCATTGCTGAATTCCAGCATCACTCCTCTTATACTTTAGGACTGTTATTAAATAAAACAAGGGTTCCTTGAACTAAAACCCAGCAGTAGCCACAGTTGGTTTGATAATCAGGATGGTTCCCAAGTGACTGGAGGATGGATGTATGCAGTGTGCATGTGCTGTGTGCAGGGAGTGCACACAGCCTGGGATGCAGCAAACAGCAAACAGATTTTATCACATTACTGAGAATGACATGCAATTCAAAACACTTTTTAGAATTTATGGAAAGTGAACCTGGATAAGGGGGATTGCTGCCAAATTAATCTTGGACATGGGTACATGTATACAGGAAAATACTTAGTACATGTATGATTCCATGTATGGTGTGCCCATCCTGGGTCTTGAACTCAGGGCCTACACACTGTCCCTGAGCTTTTTTTTTTTTTTGGTCCAGTCGTGGGGCCTGAACTCTGGGCCTGGGCACTGTCCCTCAGCTCTTCAGCTCAAGGCTACTGCTCTACCACTTGAGCCACAGCACCACTTCCGGCTTTTTTCTTTTTGCTTATGTGGTGCTGCAGAATCAATCCCAGGGCCTCACGCATGCAAGGCAAGCGCTCTACCACTGAGCCACCTTCCCAGCCTCTTTCCCTGAGCTTTTGTGCTCACAGCCAGTGCTCTACACTTAAGCCACAGCTCCATTTCCTGTTGTTTGGTGGTTAATTAAAGATAAGAGTCTCACACTTTTCTTTCCAGGCAGGCTCCAAACCTGGATCCTCAGATCTCAGTCTCCTGAGTAGTTAGGATTACAGATATGAGCTGGATGCTTGGCTCTATCATTTGTTTTAGACAGCCACTGAGAGTCTAGAGTGTACCTGCAGATGGGGACTCTACAGACTTACAGGGTCTGCATATTGTGATGCTAGAGAAATCCTAGCTGCAGACAAGAAGCCACAGGGCTGTGTCTAATCAAGGTCCCCTTTAGGTTCAGAACCCCCAACTAAACCAGGGACCTAGGGAGTGAATCCACATTTCAATACCTACCTTTAAGCAGAGACATGGTGTTTGTCCTCCATCTCCTGTTATACTATTTGAATACGTAGGTTTTGCCCTGTCTGGCTCTGATGTTCAGGCACCTTAGGGCTGTGGAAAGATACATTGCCTTTGAGCTTGTTTCTGGTGTCAAAGGTGAGTTATTTTGGAGTCTTCCTCTTTTACAATTTGATCTGTCATTGGGATGTATTTGGAGCAAAGGGTTGGCTGAAAAAGAATGAATTCTTGAAGCATGTCTTGGACTTTCTCCATCTCAAGACTCAGAAATGACTAGTGGAATTACAGAAACTTTGGGTGGGGGTAGCTTATGCAGTGGAGGGATAGAAGAATAGACCCATGAGGAATTCTTAGATTTCTAATCTCATATGGTTATCTTATGCTGTCAAATTCCAGGAAAGAATATATCTGCTTTGCGTGTCTTGGGCCATCTGTATCTTTCATGGGATGACCTAAGACTATGCGCAACGGAAGACTATGCGCAACACAATGGAGGATGCATATGCAATGGAGGATGCACATGCAATGGAGGATGCACATGCAATGGAGGATGCACATGCAATAGGTGCACATGCAATAGAGGGTGCACTGCAGTGGAGGATGCACTGTAATGGAGGACATGTGTGCAATGGAGGATTGCACATGTGCATTTGAGGATGCACATGCAGTGGAGGATGCATGTACAATGCATGGAGTATGCGCATGCAGTGGACGCATGTGCAATGGAGGATGCGCTGCCAAATAGACTTGGTGTATGGTTCCTAGAAAGATGATGTTGGAAGAGCAAAATATAGATGTCCATTTTTTGTTTGTTTTGCCTTTTTTTGGTGCTAGTTCTAGGGCTTGAACTCGGGCTCCATGCTGTCCCTGAGCCTTGTGTGTGCTTTAGCACTCTACCATTAAGTCACAGCTTCACTTATGGCTTTTTTTTTCTTTTGATAGTTGATTGGAATAAGAATCTCATGGAGTTTCCTGCCTTGGCTGGCTTCCAACTGCGATCTTCAGAGCTCAACCTACTGAGTAGCTAGGATTACAGACACTAGTGCCTAACAGATGCCCATTCTATGCTGCCAATAACAACATCTGCTATTTACCTTGTACTTTCATCTTTTTGTTGTTGTTGTTCTGGTACTGGAGTGTAAAGTCAGGGCCTGAGTGCTTTTCCTTTAGCTTTTATGCTCAAGGCTGGCACTCTACCACTTGAGCTACAGCTTTACTTCCACCCTTTTGGTGGTTAATTGGAGATAAGTCTCATGGACTTTTCTACCCTTGCTGACTTCAAACCTTGATCTGCAGATCTCAGCTTCCTGAGTGTCAAGGAGTGAGCCGCCAGGTCCTGGCTATCCAGTTCTGTTTTGTGATCCCTTTCACTTAGTAATGTCTCTCATCCTTACCACCCTCCAGGAAGCATAGGTTACTTCCATGCTATTACGATATCAAGGACCCAGAGAGGGTAAGTACTTTTTCTAAAGGCACACAGCCGAGAGTCACAAGCAGATGGTAGAATCTTCATTGGTTGTTGTGCAAACTAAGGAAGGCCATATAGGGTGAGCTCTCAATCCATGGCAGGTGCTCAGTGCCTAGCCAAGTTGGCCAATATGGGTCCCTTGAAGTACAGTTAATTTTCTCCATAGATGGGGAGTGGGAGGGAAGGTGGTGAGCTGTTTCTCACTTTGAATAACCAAAGAACTTTCCAACATAGTTCTATGGAAGGGAAAGCTCCAAGTTGGGAGGCTGGAATGGAACTGTCACAAATTATCCGCCTCCGCATGCTGCTTGTCGCCTCTTCCCTAGCTGAGGTAGAAAATGAAAACAGCCTGGAGTCATTTCCTCCTCAGAGCTGTGGGACCCAGAAAGAAAAGCCAGAGAAAACAGGGGCTTGGCTTTAGTGCAGTGCATCCTTTTAAAAAAAAGCTTTATTTTTTTCCTGATGGGACAAATATGTCTTTGAGTACAAATGAGAAAGCACCAAAACAAATGAATAGTCATCTCTAACCTTTACTGATGCCTTACCTGGGTAATAGCAGGCTCTTCTCTTGATATTCTTCCATTTTATCCTTATAATAACATCAGGATTGCCAGGCACTGGGAGCTCACACCTATAATCCTAGCTATTAAGGAAGCTGAGATCAGAGGATCATAATTGAGATCCAGCCCCAGCAAACAATCCACGAAACCCTTATCTTAAACAAAGCAGCACAAAGCCAAAAGTAGAGGTGTGGCTCAAGTAGTAGAGTGCCAGCCTTGAGCAAAGTAGCCAAGCAAGAATGCAAGGCTCTATGTTCAGAAATTGAGACTGAGCAACCCTAGTAGTAAGGAGGGAGTTGGCATTCATGCCTCAGCTTTCAATCTCTTGCACCTCAGAATTATTCAGATTGGATGACTGACCAAGTAAACAGAAATTTAATCATTTTTCCACATCCCTATGCCATACAATAGCCTGCATGAATTGGGTGCCAGTGGCTCATGCTACAGGCACAGCTACTCAGGAGGCTGAGATTTAAAGGGTCAAGCTTAGAAGCCAGCCTGGGCAGGAAAGTCTGTGAGACTTTGATCTCCATTTAACCACCAAAAAACTGGAAGTAGAGCTGTGGTAGAACGCTGGCCTTGAGTAAAAAGCTCAAGGACAGCACCCAGGCCCTGAGTTCAAGTCCTAGGACTCTCTCTCTCTCGCTCACTCTCTCTCTCACTCTCTCTCTCTCTCTCTCACACACACACACACACGCATGCATGCATGCAACTTTGTGAGCAAGTATTATTTTCCTAAAAGCATGTCCCAGCCTTGTGTTATACAAAGCAATTGGAGCACTCTGCGGAGATCTTGAAACCTGTAGCAATGCGTGGGGCCAGGAATGTAGCCAAGCAAACCATACTGACTGGAAAACAGTGGAAAATGCCAGGGCACTTTTCCACTTGCGCCACTGCTCCACTTCTGGCCTTTTCTGTTTATGTGGTATTGAGGAACTGAACCCAAGGCTTCATGCATGCTAGGCAAGCACTCTACCAATATGCCACATTCCCAGCCCTGTTTTCTTTTTATTACTGTGCTCTAAGAGTTTTTTTTTTACAGTCAATGCAAGTATTTTATCAGATATATGATTTGCAAAAATTTCTTCACTTTCAGAGTTTATTTTTTTAATTTAATTTTATTGAAAAGACGATGTACAGGGAGGTTACAGTTACTTAAGTCAGGTAATGAGTACATTTCTTTTTTTGGAAAGTCATGGGGCTTGAACTCTGGGCCTTGGTGCTATCTCTGAACAATTCGGCTCAAGGCAAGCGCCACTTCTGGTTTTCTGGTGGTTTATTGGCAATCAGAGTTTCACGGACTTTCCTGCCTGAGCTGGCTTTGAACTGCACTCCTCAGATCTCAGCCTCCTCAGTAGCAATGTTACACCTCCCTCATTCTCTTCTAGTTATTTTCCTCTTGTCTCCTCTCTCCACCAAGTTGTCTAGTCCATTTTCAACATAGTGTCTAGTAAACATCACTGCTGAATTGGTTCACCTTTCGTCCCACCATTTCTGTGCTTTCTCTTCACTCCCCAAATTGGATAAACTTAGATACAAGACAAAGGGTACAGAAAGAGTTTATTTCCTTGGTGGTACTCTTTGAAAGGCAAAGGGTTTTTGCCTGAATGATGTCCATTTACCTATTTTTTTTTCTTGTGCTACTGGTAGCATCTGTAAGAAACCACTGCCAAATACCAGGTTCTAAAAGATTTACCCCTGTTGTACTATGCAACTTGTGAGTGGGGATGGGAGGGAAAAACTGGGAGAGAGCAAGGAAGGGGTGGCAACGTCCAAAAAGAAATGTACTCTTTACTTGACTTATGTAACAGTAACGCCTCTGTACATCACCTTTATAATAACAATAAAGAATAAAAAATAAAAATAAAAAGATTTACCCCTATGGGGTAACTTTTATAATTTGGGCCCATTTTGTGTTACTTTAAAATTTTTTATATTTGGTGTGAGGTAGGGGTTAGTGTCAATTTTCTGCATGTGGTTATACAGTTGTTTCTATATCATTTCTCTTCCTTCCTTCCTTCCTTCCTTCCCTCCGCTTTCCTTCCCTTCTTTTTCCTCCTTCCATCCCTCCTTTCTTCCCTCCTACTTCCTTTTCCTTCCTTCCTCCCTCCCTTCCTTCTTCCTCCCTCCCTCCTTCCCCCTGCCCTCTCTCTCTTTCTTTCTTTTTTTCTGACAAGTTTTTGCTGTGCTGCCAGGCTGGCCTCTAACTCTTCCTATCTTTGCTTCACTCATGCTAGCTAAGGTTCCAGGCATGTGCCACTGCCCTGGTTCAGCACCATTTCTCAAGGACAGTGACTTTGGACTTTTCTGTATACACTTAATCCGCTCATCTGTCCAAACACTTTTTTCAGCTGGTTCTTGTTTTGTATGTCTCTGCAATGCCAGTGTCCTATTTCTCTGTCAAGTTAAATTCCAGCTGCTTTATTTTACAAAACATTATTTTTGAATAGGTGATATGATATGTGCAAATTAAAATTTAAATGAAAATTTTCAAATACAAGGATGTGAAAAGGTCTCCCTGTTACCCTGTCTCCCTGGCTAAAGGTAGCTGCTTCCTAGCTCCTGATATTTAATACAGATTTTTCATAAGTTGCAACACAGCATGCACACTCTTCCATACCATGCTCTTTTGACAATATAACTCAGAGTCCTTTCCATAACAAATCCAAAGGACTCTCCCATTCTTCTCATTGAATATACTGGCCTTCCTTGCCTGGGAGGGCCCTGGTGTCCTAATCCCTTCTCTGCATGTGGAGCAGCTGTAGACTTCTTTTGTTAACAGATTGTAAGGTTTCTTTGTTCCTACATTGTTTTGTATGTGCATATCTTTAGGACACGGACACGTAATACTGAGTCAAGGGATTTTTCAACATTTTTGGTGGTGTTGGTCCTGGGGTTTAAATTCAGAACATTACACTTACTAGGCAAGTGATCTACCACTTGAGCCTTTCTTTTTTTCCTTCCTTCCTTCCTTCCTTTCTTCCTTCCTTCCTTCCTTCCTTCCTATACCAGGGCTCAAACTCAGTACCTGACATATTGCACATTGACTGGCACTCTACCGACTAAGCCACATCTCCAACCCTTAGTATTGCACTTTTCTTTCTTTTGACCAATCTTAGACCATGATCTTTCTACCTCTGCCTCCTGAGTAGCTGAGATTATACTCACCTGTGATTTACACCTCCCTATGATTTAATTTTGTGGCCAATAGTATAGATTGTTGTGAAAGCACTTCATTTTTATCTGTTTATGCTGTTTCGGTCAATAAATGAGGGACTGTTTTCCACATTCTCCACATCCATTTTCTGATTTAGTACCTCATTTCAGTTTTCATTGACCTTCTTATGAGTGAGTTAAAACATCTCTTCCTGTGCTTAAGGATTGTTTATAAATCCTTTTCTATTTGGCTTCTTCATTTCCTTTGCCGTTTTTTTCTGCTTGGAAGATTTTATTAATTGATGGGAGTTCTGTATTGATTAGATATAAGTTCATAATGGTCTCTTGGCCATATATCTTAGTTTTTCTTCTATTGTTCCCCCCTTCCCGTTTCATTCCCCTCTAGCCCCTTTGAGGCAGGGTCTCACTATGTATCCTGAACTGATCTGAGAATCATTGTGTAGTCCAGGCTGGCCTCAAAATGGTAATTTTCCTATCTTAATGGTCTGGGATTACAGGCAAGCACCACCATGCCTGTTTTGCTATTAGCTTTTAGTTTCTCCTTATCAGAGAACACATTACTATTCACAATAGCCAAATCGTGGAAACAGCCCAGAAGGCCTACAACAGATGAGTGGATCCAAAAAGTGTGGTATAGTACATAATTGAATTTTTTCGGGGGGACCGGTCGTGGGGCCTGAACTCTGGACCTGGGTGCTGTCCCTCAGCTCTTCAGCTCAAGGCTAGCACTCTACCACTTGAGCCACAGCACCACTTCCGGCTTTTTTTTTCTGCTTATGTGGTGCTGAGGAATCGAACCCAGGGCCTTAAGCATGCAAGGCGAGCACTCTACCACTGAGCCACCTCCCCAGCCCCTACATAATTGAATTTTATGCAGCAGTGGCACTCAGACACTATGTTGAAAATGAACTATACAACTTGTAGGTGGGGATCAGAAGGAAAAACTGGAAGAGAGGGAGGGAGGGGGTGATATTGTCTAAAAAGAAAAATTTCAGATTTGTGATTTTATGTATTAATAACTAGTTGATTCATCTGGAATTTATTCTAGAATAAAGGTAAGTATGAATCCAGCTTTCTTTCAGAGAGCTATCCAATTTTTTTTGGCATTTTAAAATAATAAGCACTCTTCCCCAGTGATTGAGAAAACCACATATCATATGCTACATTCCAGTTCGTCAATTTTGGGGATGTACTCTCTTTTGGCTACTATTATTTGATAATATTTTGATATAATCTGTTCATCTGTTGTTAATCTTTAAAGGAATATCACTTAACCTAGTAGTCAATAAAGATGACAAAAACATAACAAGGTTCTTTCTTTTGGAAATTGCAACAAAAATATAATTTATAAATTTCACAAATTGTCCTCTGCATCAGAATGCCCCATTCATCTCTACAGTCGATCTGTCATGAGAATCTTTTCATGTAAATCTTGGTGTCTGACTTTATATTGATTCTTCCATCTATTTTTCTGAAAAGGCTTTTTAGCAGCATACCACTTCTTAGCTGAACATCTCTAATTCTTAATCTTCTGTGTGTGTGTGTGTGTGTGTGTGTGTGTGTGTGTGTGTGTGTGTGTCAGTCCTGAGGTTTGAACTCAGGATCTGGGCACTGTCCTGGAGCTTTTTTGTTCAAGGCTAGAGCTCCCCCACTTGAATCACAGCTCTACATCTGGCTTTTGGGTGGTTAATTTGAGATAAGAGTCTCATGGGCTTTCCTGTTCAGACTGGCTTTGAACTGTGATCCTCAGACCTCAGCCTCCTGAGTAGCTAGGATTACAGTCATGATTCATCAGCATCTATCTCCCAATCCCTTCTCTGGTTTGGTTTGGCCAAGTTTATGGAGCATGGAGCATTGTGAAGGTTTTTTTTTTTTGAGAATTTTTAAGAGGGAGGAGCAAACCGTCAGCCCTTCCTCTTTCCAATGGCCTGCAACTATACCTCATAGTGGGAACTCAGTAGCTATATGGACCAGTGGGCTTCAAACAAAGATGGCAAAACAGAGGGAAGGATCGCTGGGTACAAAGACAGGACAGACTGAGTATCTCCATCTCTCTCTATCTCCAACCCCATCGAGGTGGAATTGGCTTGCACAGTTACAGAGGCTGAGCAATCTCACACTCAGCCACTGCAAGCTGAAGACCCAGAAGAACCAGCAGTGCAGTTTCAGTCTGAATACGAGAGGCCAAGGACCAGAATGCTGCTGGTTTTCATTCCAGTTCAAGTGCCAGAGAAGTCCAGTGGCCACGCTTGACACCAGTCAGAAGGAAACACAGATCCTTACTGCTTTTTCTTCTTTTTCCTTTGGTCTGTCATGAGACTTGAACTCTTTGTCTGTGTGTTGTCCTTGAGCTCTTCAGCTCACACTTGAGCCACAGCGCCACTTGCGGTTTTCTGGTGGTTAATTGGAGATAAGAGTCTTATGGACCTTCCTGCCTGGGCTGGATTTGAACGGCAAGCCTCAGATCTCAATCTCCTGAATAGCTAGGATTATAGGTGTGAGCCACTGGCACCCAGCAGATCCTTCTTATTCTACTTATGTCCCCAGTGGATCTGAATAAGGCTCTCTCACACAGGACAGAGGGCAGCTTGCTTTACTCAATCTTCTGATTCACTGCTAATTCATTCAGAAATACCCTCACAGACATATGTAGAATAACATTTGGCAAAATATCTGAGCACCCTATAGCCCAGTCAGGTTGACTCATAACATTGTTATGTTGGATGTTTCCCCCAAACAGGCTGCTGACCTGGATCCTACTTTTCCTAAGCACCACGGAGAAGACATCTTCATGGTTGAACTTATCAGGCAGAGGCATCAGGGAGAGCTTCAAGCCTATGAGGCTGTACCTGGGCTATAGGCCTGGCTGAGGTGGGGCCAAGAAGAACTGTTAAGGTCTGGGCAATGGGTGAGCAGGATCTGAAAATTCTGTCAAACATAGGACCTCTGGTATTCCAAGACTAAGCACAGAAAAGGCTATGCTTTAGTCTGAGATATTGTGAGAACTTTATGGTAACCAGAGAATATGTATGTAGGCTAAGGTTTAGGTCAGGGATAGAACTTAAAGACACTGAAAAACCGTAATAAATTGTAAGCATGATTTTACAATGATCATAAGAGTTCAGAAATAAACTTCAAAGTCTAAAATTAAAATCTATGAAGGGCTGAATCATTGTTCAAGTGGTAGAGAGTCTGCCTAGCAAGTGTGAAGCCTTGAGTTCAAACCCAAGTACTACAAGAAAAAAAAAAGTTGGTCACTGGTGGTTCACATTGAAATCCTAGCTCCTCAGGAGGCTGAGATCTGAGGATCCCAGTTTAAAACCAGCTTGGGCAGTAAAGTCTGTGAGACTCTTATCTCTAATGAACCAGCAAAAAGCCAGAAGTGGAGCTGTGGGTCAAGTGGTAATACACTAGACTTGAGTAAAAAAGCTAAAGGACAATGCCCAGGCTCTGAGTTCAAGCCCAGCATTGTTGTGCACACCTGTGCATGTGCACGCGCGTGTGCATACACACACCGCACAAAATTTGTAGCTGTGGTTCTCAACCTTATTTTCCTGTCTCAACACACGATCACAGCAGTGGCAGGAATTCACTAAACTGCATGTTCACAGGTTAAGTCACACTATCCAACACTGGAAGATTCTGCATATCCAACAACCCTAAATCAGCTATGTTTTTAGGGGGGTGCACCTTCTATCCCTTGATTCCACTCCTTTCCTCAAGAATCACGCTTCTGGCCATTGTGGTAGAACACACTTATAATTCCAGCCACTTGGGAGGTTAAAATCAGAAGGCTGCAGCTTAAAGCCATCCCTGAGAAACAATTAGCAGGACCTCATCTCAACTGTTAAACAGACATGGTGGTTTGTGTTTGTCCTTCCAGCAACACAGACAGCCACAGGCAATAGGATGGTGGCCTGAGGTTGGCCCAGGCAAAGCACTAAACAAAAAACAAGTGATAGAGTGCCACTTGAGTCATAGTTCCCAGGGGAATGTTTTTCCTATTGGCCCTTGTACCGACCCCAAGAGCAGATACAGAACTTATAGAAGAGTAACCTTTCCATGCCACTGTCAGTGTTAGCAAGAGCTGGCTGAAGACCAGGGACAATGTTCATTCTCATAGGGTACCAACCTCAGGAATCTTGCCAGACTAGTTCTGGAAACTAGCTTCTCTCACTGCTCAGGGATATTTCCAAGCTTCCTTTTTTTTTTTTTGCCAGTCCTGGTGCTTGAACTCAGGGCCTGGGCACTGTCCCTAAACTACTTTTGTTCAAGGCTATCACTTTACCACTTTACCACAATGCCACTTCCCACTTTTTCTGTTTATGTGGTACTAAAGAATTGAACCCAGGACTTCATGCATGCTAAGCAAGCAAATCTACCAGTAAGCCACATTCCCAACCCCTCCAAGCCTCTTTAGACATCTTGGAATCCAGACCCTAAGAACTGAAAGAAACATTCTATTTCACCTGTCTAGGGAGAGATTTCTCCTCCCCTTCCCTTCCTTTCCTTTTTCTTCCACTTCCTTTCCCTCCTTTCACCTTCCCCTTCCTGTCCTTCCCTCCTGCAGATGACTGGCAAAGGGCAGCTCATTTCCCTCTGGGGCAATGCCCACCTCTACTTAGAGGACATGGTAAGTTTACCCTCACACCAGAGCCAGGTCTCAGAATGCAGGTAGCCTGCTTATATCTGAGTCTGTAGAAGCACATGATAGACATACAGACTCCTGGGGCCCATTCCAGATGTCCTGAATCAGATCGTAGAACCCAGGCCTAGAATCTGCTGTCTCAACAAGACAGAGCAGTGTCAGTTCATGCTTGGAATTTGGATCCTATTACTTATGAGGGACAACAGCAGTACAATCTGGACTGATTTCCTCTGAGAGGTTACTTTCCTTTCTTCTTCAGCTCAGCTCTTGGCAGCCCCTGGAGAGCCGTGCAAACAGAAGCACATTTCCACGAAGGTCTGTGACTGTGTAGGTATGTCTTGCCGAGAGGCGCTCCCCTCAGGAAGGGTGATCTGGGCGAGGCTGTCTTCCTAAACTGGTTCCTTCTACCTAATCCCACTGAAGCAGGAAACCGGCTACTCCTGGATCGGGTTCTTTTGCATCCCTGGTCTCCATGAATGAGTCCACGAACACACAGGGAAAAGTAAAACAGCAAAGATTCACTGAAGAAAAAGATAAGCCGAGCTTCTCCTGGTAGGAGGGGTCCCACGGGAGGACACCGCCTGGGGTGCATGGAGCAGGGGTTCATAGGGTGTCTCTAGGAGAGGGCTATGTGACTCTCACGACCATTGGACAGCCTGCGGACCATACCAGTCCTCAGAGCCAATCAGAGGCTCCATGCAGCCCTCATGAACTCTGCATTAGCCCCTCTGATTGGTGCCCATTCATCTTATCCCTCTGGGGTCCAGTCCATCCACTGTTCACAGGCAAGTCTTCCAGGATGATATGCCATTATGTGATACAAAGAAGCCCGCGTGAATAACTGCTCAAGGCCGTGCTTTGACACCTAAGGGACCACTCAAGGCCGTGGAGAGGGTGCAGAGCCTCTAGGGACTGCTGAAGGCCATGGAGAGAGTACAGAACCTCCATAGGAAGATTTCCCATCCAGGCTCTTGTTCTGCTTTCAGCAATAAGGAATTAATATGAGCTACCAGTGCTCAGTTACAGCCAATTGATTTTTTTTTCTTTTTTATAGGTGGTGGGGCTTGAACTCTGGGCCTGGGCACTGTCCTTGAGCTCTTCAGCTCAAGGCAAGCACTCTACCACTTGAGCCATAGTGCCACTTCCAGTTTCCTGGTTGTTAATTGGATTACAGGCGTGAGCCACTGGTTTGTGGCTGAGCCAGGTGATTTTTAAATCAATTTTGAGGGTTGAGGGTATAGCTTAGTTGTAAAAACACACATCTAGCATGTTCAAGGTCTTGAGTGCAATCCTTACACACACACACACACACACACACACACAAAATGAAACTAAAAATTCAGAATTCTAGTCTTGCTGGAAAAATCCATAATACTGATAGCACCAGATCCATCTCCTCCCCTGCAGGAACAATAGCACTGTTGCTGAGTGGTGGCCACAGCTCTAAGTCTGGACAGCTGCTGTTGGTCCCTCCTTTCTTACCTAGATGGGCACTCACCATGCCATCTGTCATTTTCTTTTGTTTTTTTTTTTGTGCCAGTATTTGGGTTTTAACTCAGGGTCTATGCTGGCAGTGTTTGGGTTCAAGAATGGCACTCTACTACTTGAGTCACACTTCCAATTCTGTTTTTTCTTTTTTAAACTTGGTAAATAGAGATGAGAGTCTCACAGGCTTTCCTGTCTGAGCTGGCTTTGAACCCTGATCTTCAGATCTTAAAGCCTCCTGAGTAGCTAACATTGCTGGCATGGGCCACAGCCATGGAGCTGCTTTGTGTTCTCATACAAATTAGCACTCAGCCCAATGTTGCCTGAGTCCTAGGGCCTGCCCTTACCTGTAGTTCCCCAATCTCCCGCTGATGACTCAGCACACAGCTCACCGCTGGAAAGAGAGTACATGGTCCCAACCACCTTCTCCTAGGCTCTTTTCCATCATCCATTTAAATTGCTAAGCAATTAGGGAAGACTATCCTTCTCCATGTCTTATGTCAGATGTGGGCTGCCATTTTCTTGTCTTCACCTGTTTTGTTGTTGTTGTTGCTGTTTTTAAATCAAATTGGTAGCCAGGTGCTGGTAGCTCACGCCTGTAATCCTAGCTACTCAGGAGACTGAGATCTGAGGATCTTGGTTTAAAGCCAGCCCGGGCAGGAAGGTCTCCGTGAGACTCTTATTTCTAATAAACCACTAGGAAACCGGAAGTGGCACTGTGGCTCAAGTGGTAGAGCGCTCACCTTGAGCTGAAGAGCTGAGGGACAGCGCCCAGGCCCAGAGTTCAAGCCCCACGACGGACAAAACAACAACAACAACAACAAAAGTCAAATTGGTGTGCAATTCCTGGAAGCATGGCCCCCTCAGGGTACAGGCATGTCACCTGAGATTTACTTCCTGGTAATTCTTCAGTGTCTGCCAAGCCACCAGCTGGAGGCAGTGTCTGAAAAAAGGGAAGTTGAGACTCACATGCCAGTGTCATTCATCTGGGAGATGTATCCCAGGGAGTTGTGGAGGGTTCAAAGGTCACTGCAGTGTTCCACTCACTACTGAAATGTCACTACTGAAATGTCCCTGCAACTTACCCTGGAAACTGAGGGCTTTTTTCCTTTTTTCTTTTTTGTGTCAGTCCTGGGGCTAGAATTCAAGGCTAGTCCTTGTGCCTTCTTGCTCAAAGCTAGCATTCTACCACTTGAGCCCTAGCTGTACAGCTTTTTTGGTGGTTAATTGGAGATGAGAGTTTCGGAACTTTCCTGCCTGAGTTGCCTTTGAACTGTGATCCTCAGCTCTCAGTCTCCTGAGTAGCTACAATTACAGGTGTAAGCCACCCACACCTGGTGAAAACTGAGTTTTAACACAGTACTTTTGCATATGCCTTTCTCTTTTGGTATTTTTGTTTGTTTTGCGCTGGTACTGGGGCTTGAACTGAGGGCCTGGGCAATGTACTTTAGCTCTTTCCCTCAAGACTGGTACTCTGCCACTTGAGCCACTTGGAGTTAAGAGTTCCAGAGACTTTTCTGCTCAGGCTAGGTTTGAATGTCTCTAGAGCCAGTAGGTCCCCCATCCCCACCAGCAGCTTGAAAGGCATCCTAAAAATCTGCTTTTGAAAAAATTTTAAACTCAATAATACACATGTAGAGATTTTAAATTTCACTTGAGAACTATTGAGTCAGAGCTATGCTTCTGATTTCATTCGAAAAAGACACTTAAAAAAATCTTCCATCAGAGTGGCATTCATTGTTCATCTTCTAAAACTTAAAATGCGATTTAATTAAGTGGTGTTTTAAAAGCATTAAAAGGCACCCAGATGTCTGGCTTGTTAATGCATAGAACATTTTTGTCTTACTGGGGAGCAAGCTGGCTTGCCTGGTTCTCTGCAGGGTGGCTGCTCAGGGAGGAGGACAGAGGGAGGTGAAGGAGAAAAGAAGGGAAGGGATGGTGCGTTTCTTCAAGCTGTGGGCTAGATAATATAGGTAGATGGCTTCTATATCAAAGTTGTAATTTTACTTTATCTTTTAAACTTAAAAATATACTTATTTATTTATGTGATAAGGAGGAATCAAACCTAGGTCCTCATGCATGCTAGGCAAGCACTCTACCACTAAGCCACCTCCCCAGCACAAACAATACATTTTCTATCATCTGCAGAAGCTAGACCTAGAACAAAAGTGACATAAATGTAAAAGGGGATCTGACTATTGGGAAAGGGAAGGGAAAAATGAGAGATTGATAGGAGGGTGCGTATGATAAAAGTGTTTCATACATATAATATAAAAATACAATATGAAACTCGTTAAAATTGTCAAAAATGTAGATGAGATAAGAAAGAGCAACAGAGTGGGTAAATCTGATCAAAGTACATTATATTCATGTGTGGCTATTGCAATGAAAACTTTTTGTAAAAGTAATATATAGGAGTGTAGCTCAAGTGGTAGTGTGCTTGCTTAACAAGGATTCAGCCCTGGGTTCACTCCCAGTACTAGAAAAAAAAATGACAGAGAATGCTTGGACAGCATCTTGTTCAGCAGAGGCTGAACATACAGATAAGGTGATTCTGCATGGCTAATATCAACTTTTACAAATGCTTTCTTATGACTATTCAGGCATAAGTAGAAGAAACCTAAAACAAATATACCCAAATGGTCTTAAATTTATACTTTACCACTACTTATATTTTTCCCTTAATTTCTTTTTAGATATTGAGATGTTTAAATTGAAACCCAGATTGGAGGGGGGGCTGGAAAGATGGCTCAGTGGTAGAGTGCTTGACTTGCATGCATGAGGCCCTGGGTTTGATTCCTCAGCACCACATAAGCAGAAAAAGCTGGAAGTGGCGCTGTGGCTCAAGCAGTAGAGCACTAGCCTTGAGCTGAAGAGCTAAGAGACAGAGCCCAGGCCGAGTTCAGGTCCCATAGCTGACAAAAAGGAAGGAAGGAAGAAAGAAAGAAAGAGAGAAAGAAAGAAAGGAAGGAAGAAAGAAAGAACCCAGGTGGAAGGCTATATCAATGTAGCTGCAGCTGGCCTCTGATAAAAGGAACTAAGTCTAGGGTTACTAAAAACAGCAGGCTGGGCACCAGTGGCTCGCACCTGTAATCCTAGCTACTCAGGAAGCTGAGCAGGAAAGGTCATGAGACTCCTATCTCCAATTAACCACCAGAAAACTGGAAGTGGTGTAATGGCTCAAGAAGTAGAGTGCTTGCCTTGAGCTGAAGAGCTGAGGGACAGCACCCAGGCTCAGAGTTCAAGTCCTATGACTGACAAAAAAAAAAAATGAACCACCCAACCAACCAAGCAAAAACAGTGGCAGCTGAGCTGGGTAGTGGCTGCTCATGCCTATAATCCTAGCTACTCAGGGGGCTGAGATCTGAGGATCATAGTTTGAAGCCAGTCCTGACAGGGAAATCTGTGAGACTCTTATCTCCAATTAATCACCAAAAATCCAGAAATAGAAATGTGATTTGAGTGGTAAAGTGTGAGCTTTGAACACAAAAGCTCAGAGACAGGCCCTGAGTTCAAGCCCTAGGACACACACACACACACACACACACACACACACACAGAGAGACACATACACACAGTGAAAGCCAGCACCAGACACAGGCAGGAAGAATCTTTTTGAGCCTTGAGTATTCCAGAGTTCCTTTTTTTTGGGGGGGGGGTCCAGTCGTGGGGCCTGAACTCTGGACCTGGGCGCTGTCCCTCAGCTCTTCAGCTCAAGGCTAGCGCTCTACCATTTGAGCCACAGTGCCACTTCCGGCTTTTTTCTTTTTGCTTATGTGGTGCTGGGGAATTGGACCCAGGGCCTCAGGCATGCAAGGCAAGTGCTCTACCACTGAGCCACCTTCCCAGCCCCGAGAATTCCAGCGTTCTAAGTGATTCATAAGCTCCAGATCAACTCTGAGAAGCAAAGGCTAGGCTGGAGTTTTCAAATGATATCTTCTACTTGATCACATGCAAGAAGAAACTTGTGTTTCGCACTGGTTTCATGGAACCCCTGTTGGCTTTTGTAGTAGGGGTGCAGGAGGGTTCACACTGCCAGGTCAGGGGGAAGGACGACTTGTAGGCTTCAAGCCCTGCACACCCTACTCTGTCAGCATAGGCTCCAGCCCCTGTCGGGAGTCTGTCTTTGTTCTGGAATGCATTAGGCCTTTCTTGCCATGACCTCAGATTTACCGTCATTATACTGTATCTCCATTTCCCCCTCTCTTTCAACTATAATTAATGTTTACTATAGTTTGGCACTTAACACTTAGAGAAATGAACTGAATGTCATTTTGGCATGACTGATTTTTTTTTTTTTTAAATCTGACTGGAGCTCCGATCACCTTTATGTGGGCCTACTTGCCCTCCCAAGGGAAAAGAGAACCATTTCCAGCTTCTGCTCAGGACTCCTTTCTGTTCCCTTCAAAACAACCTGTTACTGACTAATGCAAAAAATAGGGGGCTGGGAATGTGGCTTAGTAATAGAGTGCTTGCCTAGCATGCATGAAGCCTTGGGTTGGATTCCTCAGTACCACATAAACAGAAAAAGCCAGAAGTGGCACTGTGGCTGAAGTGATAGAGTGCTAGCTTTGAGCAAAAGAAGCTCAAGCACCATGTCCAGGCCCTGAGTTCAAGCCCCAGGCCTGGCAAAAAAAAAAAAAAGGTAGATATTTTTCTTTAAAAATGTGTGTGTGTGTGTGTGTGTGTGCGCGTGCGCGCGCGCGCATCCTAGAGCTTGAACTCAGGGCTTGCATACTGTCGCTCATATTTTTTTTGGGGGGGGGATCCGGTGATGGGGCCTGAACTTTGGGCCTGGGCACTGTCCCTCAGCTCTTCAGCTCAAGACTAGCACTCTACCACTTGAGCCACAGTGCCACTTCTGGCTTTTTTCTTTTTGCTTATGTGGTGCTGAGGAATCGAACCGAGGGCCTCAGGCATGCAAGGCAAGCGCTCTACCACTGAGCCACTTTCCCAGCTCTTCGCTCAGATTTTTTTACTCAAGGCTAGTGCTCCACTACAGCTCCACTAATAGCTTTTTGGTGGTTAATTAAAGAGTCCCACGGACTTCCCTGCTTGAGCTGTCTTTGAACATGCATCTTCCGGCTTCCACAATCCTTATATCTCAGCCTCCTGCGTAGCTGGGATTGTGCATAAGCCGCTGGAGCCTGGTCCTTTATTTTTTTTTCTTTTTCCCAGTTCTGGGGCTTGTTTGAACTCAGGGCCTGGGAAATATAGCTTAGCTTTTTCCATTAGGGATAGTGCTCTACTACTTGAGACACAGCTCCACTTCTGCCTTTTTGCTGGTCATGGAGATAAGAGTCTCATGGACTTTCCTGCCTGGGCTGGTTTTGAAGAGGCATCCTCAGCCTCCTGAGTAACTAGGATTACAGGTGTGTATTGTTTTAGATGAGAATAACTGAAGATTTGATTTTTTAAAGTTAATTTTATGTTAGCAATTTTAATTATTTGTTCCAATGGGAAAAAAGAAATAAATTTATAGTAATAGCCAGGTTTCCAAATACTGTACTCACATTGACTTTCTGGTCAGATTTTCAAAGGCCTTTTTAATTGTACCTGATTCTAGATCTTCACTTTCTGTAGAATGGAATCTCAAATGCTTCTGGCAACTGTGCATTATTAGTAAGGGATGGTGCTTTGTTATTAGATTGCATTTTATTATTTCCTTCAGCTCAATGTGTACCTGATATTAGAGGGCTCTCCCTATGGAACCAGATTGAGAGGTGCTGCAAATGATGTGGTTTTATTATTTTTGCAGAGCCCCTGTGCATGGGTGGCAAACCTGAGGCTATGCAGGCAGAGAGGGTGCAGCTTGCTCTGGTTGGTGAGGCTCAGGGTGTGGTTCCCACAGGGCCTGTGTGGCTGGTGTTCCAGACTAGACCAGGAAGCTGATGTTCACTCTGCTGGCTCCATGAGGAGATCAGTAGGCATCTAGCACAGCGATCCTGGCCTTCTCACACAGGGGGTCCAGCTGACCATCACCTCCTAGAAAATAATAAAATTTGCTTTGGCTAGCATTATGCATAATATACTGTTCTATTAAATATACCTGAGTTCCCACTAGCAATGCATTTTTTTTAGCTCTGAGACCCAAACTCAAACTCAATTCCTGATGCTTTCTCTCACTGGCTAGTGCTCTATCAACAAAGCCATGCCTCACCATTTTAAAGATATGTAAAATGTTAACTAGGTTTTAATAGAGTCTTACTAGATTGGAAAAGTTTACTCCCAGGACAGAAACCCTGCAAAGAAATCTCTAGAACATTGCGGAAAGTGTTCTGCACTGCAGGCAAGCTGACTCTCAGCAAGTCTGGATAGAATGAACAAGCTAACTAAAAATCTTTTTTTTTTCTTTTTTTGGTCAGTTGTGGGCCTGAACTCTGGGCCTGGGCACTGTCCCTTAGCTCTTCAGCTCTATCACTTCAGCCACAGTGCCTTCCAGCTTTTTCTGCTTATGTGGTGTTGAGGAATCAAACCCAGGGCCTCATGCATGCAAGGCAAGCACTCTACCACTGAGCCACCTTCCCAGCCCCAGGCATGGCTCAGGTGGTAGAGTGCCAGCCAATGAGCAAAACATCAGATTCTGGGTTTGAGTCCAGGACAAAAGAAAAATCACTTTGAAAGAAAACAATAAAGTACTAAAAACAATTGTCCTTAAGTTCCAGCACATATGCATGAAGGCCAGTCTTAACTTTATTTTCTTTCCTCTTCTGTTTCCAGCATTCAGGAAGTGGAGCAAATAAAATAAAAGCTCAGGGACAGAACCTAGGCTCTTAGTTCAAGCCCCAGTATCAGTACACACACACACACACACACACACACTAAAACAAAACTCACAAACCACTGTTTCCAGAGTTCTGGCAACAAGTTCTTCCCTTTTCTAGGTGTGGTTTGTGATGCTCTTTTTCATGTGCCACAGGACTTAAGCCTCTGAGTATGAATTTAAAACAAGCCTGGGGCTGGCGGCTCATGTCTTTGACCCTTGCTACTCTGGTGGCTGAGATCTGAGAAGTATGGCTCAAGGCTCAAAGTCAACCCAGGGAGAAAAGTTTGTGAGATTCTTATCTCTCACCACCAAAGAGCTAGATGTACAACTGTGGCTCCAGTGGTAGGGCACTAGTCTTGAGTAAGAAAGTTTGGGAAAGCGCTAGTCCTTGAGTTCAAGTCCCCAGAACCAGTACCAAAAAACCCCCAAAAACTAAAAACAAAACCCCTAAACACTCAAAAAGAAATCCAATTTGGATTTAAGCATGACACACTGACCAGAGAGACATTCAAAGGAGGCAGAGGGCTGTATACAAACCTTACTCACCAAAGTCCAAGTCCTTAATGTTGCAGTGGAAGACGATTTCTTCATTTACCATGAGTTCCACCAGATTCCAGTCTTCTATCTTCTCTAGGGTCACCTTATGTCCATCTTGGATCAACACAGCTAGAAGACAGAGAGAGAGAGAGAGAGAGAGAGAGAGAGAGAGAGAGAGATTAACCTGGCTATAGGTCCTCATAGATACAGCAGCTTGTCTCTTCCCTGGTGCTCACGGCAATAATTTTACCACTCGATGGACCCTTCCCTGTAGTGGCCTCCACGTGGTCTCATCCTGGCTGGGAAACACAGTCAGATACTTGAGCAATTCAAATTGCAAATTATTCCAGATGCAGAGGATCTGTTTTCTCTGGAAATGTCTACTGGGTTTTCCACAGGTTTCAGAGTTGATGCTCCATATCGGTGGGGACTCCGAATTGCTCCCTCCAGCCTCTTAATCTGTTCCCAGAGGGCAATTACCAGAATAAACTAAAAGCTTCAAAACGTAATTCTAGCTATTGGCCCAGGATATTTCACTCAGAAGGCAGCTTCAGTCAGGGAGCTGGTGGCTCACATCTATAATCATAGCTATTCAAGAGACTGAGATCTGAGGATCAAAGTTTGAAACCAGTCCAGGCCAGCAAATCTAAGAGATTTTATCTCCAACTAACCGCAAAAAGCCAGAGGTAGAAAAGTGACTTAAGCAGTAGAGCACCAACTTTGAGTGAAAAAGCCAGGGCAAAGTTCATGATCTTGAATTTAAGCCCCTGTACTGGCACAAAAATATATAATAAAACAACTTAAAAGTTCCAATAAAGTTCTAAATGAAGGAAAAATTTTACAACAAATTGTCTTTTCCATATTATAATAACAGCAAAATTCTGTGACTGGCTTGTATGTTTAATAATACAAGGATGGTCAACATAAATTTGTACATATGATGAGAGTTCATTTGGACACTTCAAATGTTTGTGAAATGTTAAATTTCTAAGAGTATTATAAACAAAAATGAAGATACAGATATGTCTATTACAACATTATGAATAGCCATCCAGAGCTAGGTGCTGGTGGCTCACACCTGTAATCCTGCTGGGGAAGCTGAAATCTGAAGATCTCTGTTCAAAGCCTGCCTGGGCAGGAAATGCTGCGAGATTCTTATCTCCAATGAACCACCAAAAAGGTGAAAGTGGAGCTATAGCTCAAGAAGAAGAGCACTAGCCTTCAGCACAAAAGCTCAGGGACAGTGCCCAGGCCCTGAGTTCAAGCCCTAGTACAGGCACAAAATGCATGAATGAATGAATGTTCAATATCAATTGAGGGTTCATGTAAGAAAGAAAAAAAAGAGTGGCTCTCTCTATATGGTGAGGTTATATGAAATTTTTTTGATTATTTTATCAATTTCCAGATTTATTATGATTTGTAAAAATGTTCTTTCCAAAAGCTAATGTAGGGCTGGGAATGTGGCTTAGTGGTAAAGTATTTGCCTAATATACAGGAGGCCCTGGGTTCAATTCCTTGGTACACATAAACAAAAAATACATTAAAAATTAATTTAAAAATACAATAATATCAACATAAAGTATGCATTTAAAAAAAGCCAGTGGAGCTAGTGATTCACTCTCACTCCTTCAATCCTAATTATCAGGAGGCTGAGGTCTGGAGGATTGTAGTTCAAGGGCAAAAAAGTCCACAAGATACCATCTCCAAAATAACCAGCAAAAAGCTGGTCTAGAGGCACGGCTCAAATGGTAGAGCACCAGCTGAGTGGGTTGCAGACCTTGAGTTCAAACTACAGTACTTAAAAAAAGCTAAAAGCTAGTAAACATTTTATCTTCATTTTTGGAGTCTGCAGGTTGTTTATCACTTTCAGGCAATGGTTCCTTTGAAGAGATAAGCCATTGTTAGATTTAATTTCTATTGTGGAAAGGCAGGGTGTGTGGTTTAAGAGAAGTGATGTCGATTGGGCTGCACTGGGCTCTCTTTTCTTCCTTCTTCTTTGTGGTGTGTGTGTGTATGTGTGTGTGTATGAGACAGAGAGAGACAAAGAGAGAGAGACAGAGAGACAGAGACAGAGAGAGACAGAGAGAGAGAGAAAGAGGGAGAGAGTCAGAGACAGAGAGACAGAGTTTTTTGGTGGTTAATTGGCATTAAGAGTCTCATAGACTTTCCTGCCCAGGCTGGCTTCAAAAGGCGATCCTCAGAGCTCAGCCTCCTGGATAGCTAGGATTACAGGTGTGAGACACTAGACTCCAGCGGGACTCTATTTTATATAGTGTGGTTCCTCCCAATTTTCCTGATGTGGTCACCTTGAACTTAAACTTTCTGTGCCAATGTATAGTCTTCAAAGTCTGAATACACTAGTAAGATTTTCAGGTAGGATGGGAAGAGAAATCAGGTGTGGATTTTTTTTTAAAGTCTTAGCATTTCAATCAGTCTTAGGTGAAGAAAAATCAGACATTTATGCCAGTTAATTGCATTTAATTACAGAAACAATTGCTGCTTCAAAATGTTCGCGTGTCCACTTCATCTTTCAATCAGTTCAAGAACATCCAGCTCCAGCTGTGAGCATTTTAATTGTGTGATTTTAATTTCACTTCTGGAGAGAAACTTCAGAAAGCTTCAGCCAGGATGTCCATTAACAAGACAGCACTCCTCTGGCACCCAATGGTGGCCCTAATTGACCTACTTTAGCTAATGCCTCTCTCTAAAGACCTCCTGCATTGTTTTCCTTGGCATATTTGTGTTACTGTATCCTGTTTAAGTGTCTTGTTCTTAAACATTTTTTGAAGAAGGCACTCAGTTTGTGAGAGGAAAACAAGGTACCCAAAAGTGAAAAGCATGAGAGATTCTCTCTCAGGCAGCTGATTCCATGTGAAAAAGTTCCCTTTAGTCAGTGCCAATGGCTCATGCTCATAATCCTAGATACTCAGGAGGCTGGGATCTGAGGATCATGGTTCAAAGCCAGCCCAGGCAGAAAAGTCCATGAGACTTGTATTTGCAACCCAGAAGCAGGGTTATGTCTCAAGTGGTAGAGTGCTAGCCTTGTGTGAAAAAGCTAAACCAGAGTATGAGGCCCTGAGTTCAAGTCCCAGTACCAGTATGGACATGTACGTATAGACATGTCCCTCCCCCACATACACATACACACCACACAAGCCAGGCACTGGTGGCTAACTCCTGTACTTCTAGCTACTCAGGAGGCTGAGATCTGTGGTTTAAAGCCAGCTTGGGTAGGAAAGTCCATGAGACTTTTTTCTCCAACTAACCAGCAAAAAGCCAGAAGTAGAGCTATAGTTCAAGTGGTAGACAGCCAGCTTGGAGCACAAAAGCTAGGGGACAATGCCCAGGCCTTGGAGTTCAAGCCCCAGTACTGGCATGCACACGGGCACACACATTACATAAACACATACACACACAGAAAAGAAACCTAATCAATAAGAAAGCTCCAAGTATTCCTGATCACATAACTATCCAGTCAGTAAAGAGGACACTTCAATAAATGTTATACACTCCTATACTTTAGCTCCACCAAGGCTGAGGATTCCTCCTGCCCTTTCTGTTTGGGAGCTCTTTTCTATACTACTCCTTGTCATTGGGTCCAGAGTCCTCATTCCTCAACACTTTCTGGACACAATCCTGCACATCCAGACTAGTAACCTTGACAAGGACATGCTCAATTCTGCCCAGTTCAGAATGTTAGCTGGCTATCTAGAGGGACAAGATGAAGCCCATGGGCAAAAATTCTGGACTTCCACATCCCCCAAACAGTACCCTTTAGGGTGGAACAGCTTGGCTTCGTGATTCTGGCTTTGTGTAGTCTGAAGACCATCCTGGAGAGCAGGCTTCATCTGAGAGGAAGAAAGCAGGAGCAAAACAGCTCTGATTCCCTCCTCACACTCCACCTTTGGGCAAGGTGCTGCTATTAACACCCAAGTCTACGTCTGGGGGGCTCTGGAGAGAATGAGGGTGATAGTCAAGGTGGGGCAGCCCTATAAGAAAAATCCAAGGTGGAGAGATTCTGCAGCCTCCCATTGTCCTCCTCTCCACAGGGCCCATCTGATGGAGCCTCCTATCCCATTTCAGTTTACTTTATGAGGGCATTAGCAATCTTTTTTTGTACTATTATTGGGGCTTGAACTTGGAGCCTGGGCACTGTCCCTTAGCTTTTTTGCTCAAAGCTACTGCTCTACCAGTTGGACCATAAGTCCACCACATCTGGGTTTTTGCTGGTTAACCGAAGATAGGAGTCTCACAGACTTTCCTGCCTGGGCCGATTTCAAACTGAGATACTCAGATCTCAGCCTCCTAAGTAGCTAGGATGACAGGTATGAGCCACTTGCACCAGGCAACAATTTTGCTCCCCTGCTTGCCTTATTTTGTGGGTCCTGGGGCTAGCACTCAGGGTCTGGCACTGTCCCTGAGCTCTTTTGCTCAAGGCTAGTGCTCTAACCCTTTGAGCCACAGCTCCACTTCTGGTTTTGAGTTGTTTATTGAAGATAAGAGACTCACAGACTTTCCTGCCCCAGCTGGCTTTAAACCTTGAATCTCAGATCTCAGCCTCCTGAGTAGCTAGGATTACAGGTGTAAGCTACCAGCACCTGGCAGTATTACTCTTATATGGCACAGTAGCTTAGAAATAGGATTTGATCTACAAAATAACTCACCCCAGGGAGCTGGACCTGGTGAATAATGAGGACCAACCTTAACTGAGAGCAAATGTAGCCTCAAGGGAAGAAACCTGCCTATATCTGGTCTCTCCTCATTTCAACCTTTTATGGCTTTGCTAGATGCAGGTTCTCTGGTCTTTTTTTTTTTTTTAAAGTCCATTGTGGGGCTTGAAGCTAGGGCTTGAGCACTGTCCCTGAGCCTTTGTGCTCAAAGCTAATGCTCTACCACTTTGAGCTAGTTTTCAGGTGGTTCATTGGAGATAAGAATGTCATGGACTTTTCTGCCCTAGCTGGCTTTGAATCACAGTCCTCAGATCTCAGCCTACCCGAGTAGCCAGGAATACAGGCACGAGCCCCACCACGCCCGGGCCAGGCTCTAGCCTTTAAGGGCATGTGTGGTCCTCACTTTCCACTACTGCATTGTTGCTACTTCCCAGGGCCTGGTATCAACACAGATGTCTTCCAGCAACCATCTTCAGACAATGCTGGGCTCCATCATCAATTCTTGTGGACCCTGAGAGGCTGTCAGAGTGATCCTGTATTGAAGTATTAGGATGATGACCTGCTAAAGAGCCTGCATCATGAATTCAGCCTTAGGACACCTGTTTCCTTTCCCTCAGTCATGGACTTACGGAGTCCAATTGTAGGACTTAAGGGATCAAAGATGAAGAGACTCCGGAATTCCTGCAGCTTATCCATATGGCACTGCCTTACATGGAGGACCCTAGCTTTCCTCTGAGCTGCTGTGGAGCTGCCTATTCAAAGAAAGGTCAGATAAATATACTCCTTGAAACCAAGTCCACAAAGGCAGTTGCTAAGCTTCAGCATAAATCAGCCAGAAACTGGAAGGCCACCCACAGGCCACCTACCGCTTTGAAGTGCCACATCATTCTTTGTAAAGGGACATAGGAAACTCAATCCTCTTGATGCTGGAGGGACTGCCATTCTCTGTGGATGACTAAAATAAGGCTCAGGGAGAGTCAAGGTCCAAGGACAGATCACTTTTTTTTTTTTTTTGTCAGTTGTGGGGCTTGAATTCAGGGCCTGGGTGCTATCCCTCAGCAATTTTCCTCAATGTTAGCGCTCTACCACTTTGAGCCACAGCACCACTTCTGGTTTTCTGGTGGTTAATTGGAGATAAGAGTCTTGTGGACTTTCCTGCCCAGGCTGGTTTTGAACCATGATCCTCAGATCTCAGCTTCCTGAATAGCTAGGATTAGAGATGTGAGCTATCAGTGCCCAGTCAGATTGCTTTCTTCTCCCATGTAGCAGAGATCCAAAGTGAATAGCTGGGAATGAGGGCTGGTAATTCATAACTAGCAAGAGACTGGCACTTTGGGTATCTTGATTAAATAAGATTTAAGCTATTAAAAATATATTTGGGGGGGGAAGGATCTGTTTGATTCCTTCCAACTCCTGTAAATGGGTCTTTTTTTATTTTAAGTTGATACTGGAGCTTTCGTTCAGGTCCTTATTCTCTTTTGTGGCCTTTTCTGTTCAAGGCTGGTGCTCTATTACTTAAGCCATACCTTTATTTCTGGCTTTTTGCTGGTTCATCTGGAGATAGTTTCATAGACTTTCTTGCCTGGGCTGGCTTTGACTCACAATCCTTAGGATTACAGGCACGAGCCACCAGCTCCTGGCTTTGAGTGAAGCGTTTAGTGGACACAAGCACAGCAGGCAAGGATCAACCAGGGTCCGGGCAATTACTGAGAACTCTGTTGTTAAGCTTTAATTAAGCTTAGTTAATACTTAATCAGTGTTGAGTCCAAGTGGAGACATTTGCTGAACTATTACATTCATGGGTAATAAAGAAGGAATGAGAGCTTTCAGGTTGTTTAAGGCACGGTCAATTCAGAAAAGATCAGGCATCTTCCTAAAGACAGCAGGGCTTCTGCAAATGATAAAGCGCTATGATTTCTTAAAGTAACACACTAGACTCCAAAGCAGACTTAGGACAGGGAGCTTGCAAGCAGACTTACTTGTTGTGATGCTAGCATTGTGTCTAAAGTGGAACAGCAGGATGGGGAAGACTAGGAGAGGGAGCAGATGCTCTTTGCTTTGTTCCTCTGAACACGTTGGCCCTTGTCATTGGGCCTCTGTGTGCACTGGCAGTTGGTATTAGAGGAGGTTCAAGTGTGGATACACAGAGCTTATTTTACAAATCAACCACCTGCTGATCCCTTGCAGGATTCAACCTCCTCCTCCAACCAGAACAACACTCCCTGGATCTTCTTTAAGTACTTCTTCCCATCCTTCCTGGGCCAGAGCCTGGGCCTTGGCTCCATGCTTCTTTGACTCCAACGTGCCTTTACCTCGCCCTCAATCTGACTTCTCAAAGGCCCAGAGGTGCAGAAGCCACTCACATATTGAATGGCTTACTCAGCTCTCCCCTCTCCCTGCTGAAGCATTCTCCTTTCTTGTGTGTGAGGGGGGGGAGGGAGAGGTACACACATGTGTGCTGGTACTAGGGCTTGAATTTAGTGCCTCATGTTCTTCCTTAGTGTTTTCCACTCAAGGCTGGTGCTTTACCACTTGAGCTATACCTCTATTTCTGGCTTTTTGGATGGTTACTTGGAGCTAGGAGTCTCACAGACTTTGCTGACCCAGCTGCCTTTGAACTGCAGACCTCACATCTCTTAGACTCCTGAGTAGCTAGGATTACAGGCATGAGCCGCCAGTGCCCAGATCTTGCTCTTGTTCTTGAGACAGTCCTGCTATATTCAGCTGAGTCTGGCCTCAGACTAGCACTCCACTTGCCTCAGTCTCCAGAATGCTGGGATTACAGGCGTATACCATCAGTGGTGTCTTTCTTGCTTCTTAAGAAAAAATTTTATACTTTTAAATTTTTATCAGATTATAAATTTAGACTCATGACTTTTATGACCCTTAGAAATTATAGAAAAGGACAAAAACTTCAAAATCATCTCACAGTTTTCCCTACTCCTGCTCTGTTTCTTTCAGAAGAAGGGAGATTGGGTATACAAGGATTCAGCAACACACATGGTCTGACTGTATCTTACACTGGGTTGTGGAGACCCAGGCCTGATCTTTCATAGGTGTGTGGTATTCATTTTCACCACTGTATTATATTTCAGAGGATATATGTGTTGCAATTTAATTGGGCACTTGGGTTTCTGGTTGTTTCTTAATTTTTGCTCTCACCAAGAATGTTTCAGAAAACATTCATAGCATGCCTTCTGAGAATGTGTGAATTTTTTATTTTTATTTTTTGCTAGTCGTGGAGCTTGAACTCAGGGCCTGGGCACTGTCCTTGAGCTTCTTTTGCTCAAGGCTAGCACTCTACCATCATGTGAACCACAGCACCACTTCTAGCCTTTTCTGTTTATGTGGTACTGAGGAATCGAACCCAGGGCTTCAAGCATGCTAGGCAAGTACTCTACCATTAAGCCACATTCCCAGCCCTGAATTTTTTCTTTAAATAAGGAAAATACCTAAAAAATGAAACAAGTTGGGAGTTGGTGACTCATGTCTATAATTCTAGTTACTCAGGAGTCTGAGATCTGAGGATCAAGGTTTGAAGCTGGCCCAGGTAGATGGAGCTGAGAGAGTCTTAATTCTAAGTAACCAGAAAGGAGCCAGAACTCGAAGTGTATTCAAGTGATAGAGTGTCATTCTTGAGCAGAAAAATCTGAGATCATGAGACCCTGAGTTTAAACCCTACACAGACACAGATACACACACACACACACACACACACACACACACACACACACACACACACACACACACAAGAGACAGAGATTAAAAAAAGAAATTGTACAGTATGGGTTACATTTTAATAGATGCTGCCTCTTTGCTTCCCAAACTAACTGTCCAATTTGTTTTTCCATCAAGGATGTATGATGCCAGATATAATAGCTTACATCTACGATAGAGATAGAGATCTGAAGGATCATAGTTCAAGGCCAGCCCAGGGAGAAAGTTAGGGAGACCCTATCTCAACAAGTACACAGGCTGCTAAGCCTCTGTTGCTTCTCTCTACCCTCTATATAGCCAGTTCTTCCTGTTCTTCAAACAGGTCCCATGCTGCCTCTCTTTTCCCTGTGACCCTGTGGGAATATTAAGAATTAACATGTGTCAAACTTCACTATCCTATGTGCAGATCTGGTTTGCATTACTCATATGGCCAACTAAGTGAAGGTTTTTATTCCTTCTTAGCCCTTGTAGGTTTATTTATGTATGCCTTCTGCTTTAGCATAATTTTTGGTATACTTGGTAAATGACATAATTTTCCATGTTTTAAATCCTTAATTATCTTTAAGTAGTTGTACAAAGCTATTTCGATTCAACTTGTGAATTTATGAGTATAGTGTTACCCTTTCCATCATTCTCTCTCATTTCTCTTAGCCCTACCCATCCCCTCAAGTTATCTGGTTCCATAAATAATACAATCAAATTCACATTAAATCAATGTTATCTGTTGACTGTGGAAGCAGTAAGAAATACAATTGAGAGTGTCTGCAGCCATCAGCAAAGGGGCAGAACGGGCAGCCTCAAGTTCCTATACTCCTCAGAAACATCACAATACAACCAGGAGCTGTCAGAACAAACATGGTCAGGGATTCAGAAAACAGTGAAAGACCTACAGCAACCAAGTGAGCACTGAATGCAGAAGAAGGCACCTGTCAAACAGCAGACAAGCTTGGTGGCATTGTTCCGGCCTTTGCCCTGTCTCTCCTGATTTGGTGATAGCCTTGAAGACTGGAGCTCCCATTCCCAATGTGAAATTCGTCCTTGATTCCGGAGAAGGCAAAGAATACCTTATGTTTGAATGCTTCTGTCTGGGTCCTGACCCACTCGGGGGCTTCCTAAAATAAGGTCACAGGCCCTTGTCTTTAGAATTTACATAGGATGGTAAAACCCTGAGCAGCTCACAAAAATTGTAAGGCAAATGAAAAATCCACAATTGCCTGGGCAAGATAACACTGGAGCCATACACTAAAGCTCAGATTTTCTTTGGGAAATTGGGGCATTCGAAAGTGCTCACATATACTGAGCAGTTTAGAAAGTCGAGTGTTGCCCAGGGCAGATGCATTATCAGAAAAGATGACAAAGATCCTTAAGCTTTCTCCAGTGAAGCAGAAAGTAAGTAAAGGCTGAGGAGAATTGTGAATAGCCTGGCTAAGTATTAGAGTGTCCCTTAACCGGAAAATATACAAAGCATGGGACAAGGGGTTATTTCATGTGAAAGCTTCTGGTATTCAAGGCAGTGTTAGTGAAAACACTGAACACAGCCCAAGCCTTCAGAAATCAGCAAGAGCAAACTCTGAGGACTGAGGAGAATCTCATCTTCACAGAGAATGTATTCTAGTATTAGAACTCAACACTAATATCTAGATTCAGCACTACAACCACAAACCATACACAAAAACAAGAAGTATGCCACATTGAAAGGGAAAAACTGGCAGGAACTGTCCCTGAGAAATAGCAGACATTGAGCTTACTTTAGATCACCTCTTAAATATCCTCACAGAACCTAAGGAAATCTTAGCAAAGAACTAAAACAAAGCAGGAAAATGGATTATTAAAAAACTTCTAAAATCAAGTAAAAGACAAAAGTTCTGAAAAGGAACCAAGCAGAGGTTCTAGAGTTAGAAGGTATAACAACTGAAATTTAAAATTCACTAAGAAATTGGCTCGGGGCTGATGGCTCATACCTATAATCCTAGCTATTCAGGAGGCTGCAATCTGAGGATTGCAGTTCAAAGCCAGCCCAGGCAGGAAAGTCTATGAGACTTTTATCTCCAATTAACCACCAAAAGGCTAGAAGTGGAGTTTTGGCTCAAGTAGTAGAGCACTAGCCTTGAGCAAACTGTTTTTTAACTCATTTAATCTGTGGCATTTGCAGCTCAAGTCAACTAATACCAACATTGAGCTCTTTATAATAAGATGCCTCCATCAATTGTTCTCTCATGGAAAGCAACTTTCTTTCTCAGGTGGTTTTCCATTCAACCTTCAAACTCAAACTCAAATGCCACCTCCTCCAGGAAACTTTCCCTGATTGCTCCCATGATTTTTGGGTCTTTCGGGGTGTTATGTCATTCTTCCTGGAAGATCTTTAGCTTGTATCTTATAATGGAAGTTCATCAATAATGCTCAGCCCTGGGCTCTCTTTTGGATATTCTCCTCAAATTATCCACTCACCCCTTTCTATCTTGCATTTTTCCTCTGAACTCCAGAGCTGATCTGACTTGCTACCTTGATATGGGTAGCAAAAAGCACCTGAAGTTAAATATGTCCCAAGTGGAACATGTTCCAAATTATGATTCCCATTCATCAGCACTATCTCTTGCCAATTCTGGCTGGATGGACCTGCCACATCCACCATCGTGGAGAGTCTCCTTGCTTTCACTCTGAACCATTATGCATCCTTTTATAACTGTCCTGGACCAAACGACTCTCACCTCAACGCTGGACCCCAGCAGCCTCTCTGAGTTCCTTTCTGCCACTCTTAGCCCCTGTCACCTGTCAGAGCAGCCGTACCTACAGCAGTGTGACCCCTGTCTCTCTGGTGCTTTCCCTTTTATCAACTCAACATTGTCTAGGCCTTCAGCTTTGGCACATAGCTGTCCTGTCTGGAATGCTCTTGCCTCTGGGTACCTGGTTAATTTCTACTCATTCTAGACTCAAATGCAATGTGATGGAATGCACCTTTCCTGACCTGCCCCTGCCCCTGCCGTTGTAGCTAGGTCTCCCGAGGGCCGACCCCAAGCCCCCAGGGCTCTCAGCAGGGAGAAGGTGGCTCCAGCACACACACACTGACGTCCAGCCGTGAGCCCTGGGTACCTGGGAGCGCCTCGCACATCTGTCCCGGGAAGATCTGCTGCACGACCGAGTGAGCACAGAATAGAGTCTCAGCGCTGCCATTTCACAGCCATTCGACTTGGGGAATGGCTCTTGGTATTTCGGACCCCGTTTCCCTGTTTCTAAAATGAGGTTGGGCACTGTGTTCTGTCAAGATGATCTGTGTGGCTGGCTGGCTCTCAGTGGCCCACACTCCTGTCTGTTCTCAGTTCACGTCCAGCGGTGGAGGGCTGACTCGCCCGGAGCGGGGGACCCAGCCGGAGCGGGGGGCGGGGGGCCCAGCCCGAGCCGGAGCCCAGCCGGAGCCAGGGCCCAGCCGGAGCCGGCAAGGGTTCCAGGGGGACGGCGCGCACACCCCGAGGCCGGGCACACACTGGGGCCGCCGCCGAGTAGCCCACCTTGTAGACCCTCCAGGCGGAAGGTACGGTGCTCCACTGACAGCCCCACGGGGCTGTAGGGCCCGTAGCGCAGGGTGACCTCGGCGTTCTTGGGCATACCTGGGCAGCCCCAGGTGTTCAGGCACACAGCGCGACTCTTGTTGCTAGGCAACCGCCCTTCCGCTCTGGGCGGTGGGCGTGGCCTCGCGGGCGGGGGTGGAGGATTTACGGCCCCACCCACCCCCACTCCAAGGTCCCACCCAGGGCCCAAGTTGCTCTCCCGAGCCCACCGCAGGGTCGGGTTCCCTGGCTCCTGTTAACGGTGAATCAAAGTAACAAAGGGTGAATCAAAGTAACAAAGTAATGGGTGCCGGCGCTGGTTGCTCTCACCTGTAATCCTAGCTACTCAGGAGGTTGAGATCTCAGAAGCCCACTTCAAAACCAGTGTGGACAGACCAGTGTGGGCAGACAGACCCCTCTCTGTAACCGGCAAACACCTGGAAGTGGAGGTGTGGCTTAAGTGGGAGAGGACCAGAAGTGAAACAGCTTAAGCAAGAGAGTGAAGCCTTGAGTTCAAGTGCTAGTACTGGCACCAACACACACACACACACACAGACACACACACACACACACACACACACACAGAGCAGCTAAACATCCAGTTGCAGAAAATTTGGGATGAGAGAATCTTGTCAGAATACCTTCCCTCAATTTATATTTACAAAAGTAAGGCTTAGAGAGGTCATGTCAGGAAGGGGTGTTAAGTGATCAGGGAACCCTTGTGCTGCTATTTTGTTGCCTGTTTTTGATTCAGCACAGTTTTTTAAACAATAATTTATTTTTGTCTTCTCTCTTGGAAAGTTGTTTGTGTACTCTAACTAGTTAGCAGAAATAAAAATGACGTATTCACCAATCTCAGCTTCATTTGTTCAACAGCTCTGCCCTGGAATTCAGCACTTCTAGGCCTGGTGATAAAATGTCACCTGCACACCTGCTGCCTCTCTCTCTCTCTCTCTCTCTTTCTCTCTCTCTCTCCATTTAGCCCTAGACGCAGAGATCTCTCACCCAAGGGGTGAGGAACCCCATACATACTAGGAATCTGGGGCACTGAATAGCTGCCTGTGTCACAGCAGTCTGTGACAGAAAAAAGAAGGAAACATTTATTCTGAAATCCCTGGAGGGGATCCTGGGGGTAGTCTATTATAGCAATTAGATAAGCTCTTGTGATTACAATGTACATTTTTAATTGCTAAAAAACCAATGGGAGTTGAAACTTTCCCTTTTGAACAATGCAGGGATTCGTATTAGTATTAATAATAATATTATTTGTATCAGTCATGGGGCTTGATGCTGTCCCTTAGCTTTGTTCACTCAAGGCTGGCATTCTACCACTTGAGCCACAGCTCATCTCCAGCTTTTTGCTGGTTAATTGGAGATCAGTGTCTCATAGATTTCTGTCTCAGCTGGCATGGAAAACTTTTTTTTTAAAAATGCAGGGATTTGTATGATTATCACTATGATTATGTTATTATTAGTATTAGTACGGGGGATCAGAGACTGGGCCCTCTGTGTCTGAGCTCTTTCGCTCAAGGCTAGCAATTACTACTTTTAGCCACAGCTTCTCTTTTGGTTTTTGAGTGATTAATTGGAGATAAGAGTCCCATGGGACTTTTCTGCTCTGGCTGGCTTTGAATGGATATCCTCAGATCTCAGCCTCCTGAATAGCTAGGATTACAGGCATGAGCCACCCGTACCTGGCCCCCCTTTTTTTCTTCTGGTTGTGGGGCCTGAACTCTGTCCCTCAGCCCTTCAGCTCAAGGCTACCACTTGAGCTCTACCACTTGAGCCACAGTGCCACCTTCAGCTTTTGCTGCTTATGTGGTGCTGAAGAATTGAACCCAGGGCCTTATGCATGCAAGGCAAGCATTCTTCCACTGAGCCACCTTCCCAGCCCCAAACTTTTTGTTTTATAACCTGTTTGTTGGTTGGTCCGGATTGCACCAGCAATCCATTTATGTAGAATTTCAAGGCTGAGCTTTCCTGACCTAGCCAATCACTTGAAATTGTGCGATAGTACACGTGGAGCTTAGACACACACACACACACACACACACACACACAGTATGTGTGCACACACACGTATGTGCACTCACAGAGACATTTTGGCAGTAATGGAGTTTTGAACCCAGTGCCTCTTACCACTTGAGCCATGCCGATAACCCTTTCGGCTTTAGTTTTTCTTATTTTTATTTTTTTTGGTGCTGGTCCTGGGGATTGCACTCAGCACCTGGGCATTGCATTATTCCTGAGCTTCTTTTGCTTAAGACTAGCGCTCTACAACTTGAGCCACAACTCTAATTATGGCTTTTTTTTTGGGGGGGGGGTAGTTTAGTGGAGAAAAGGTCTCATAGACTTTCCTGCCCTGGCTGGCTTCAAACCCTAATCCTCACATCTCAGCTTCCTGAGTAGCTAGGTTTATAGGTGTTACCTGTAAAGCTCCTTTCCCCAGATTGGCCAACAAAGGGCGCTTTTGTTGCAGGCAGCTGATCACCAGCTTCCTCCCTCTCTCCTTGAAGTAACATTCCATTTGGCCAGACACATCCATAAATGGTAACAGCAGGCCCCCTTATCTACTATTTGGGCAGCTGCCATAAATCTTAGCCCACCATAACAGGTGCATGAAATTCCACCCTTAGCCCCTCTATATTATAAAAATCTCCCTGGACAAAGACAAGTGCTTTTTCTCTCCCTCCAGTGAGAGAACTAGCCTTATTAGCTCTGCTGATAATAACCCCCCTTTCTCTGTATGTGACTGTGTACCTGTGGGTTTTCTGGGATGGTGCTTTCAACTGGGTTTTTAGTTAGTTTTTTTTTTTTTTAACATAGGAACTATCTGAACTCAAGGAAATGAAAATGAGGCCTCCTCCTCTTTCTCCTCCTCCTTCTTTTCTTCTTCCCTGTTTTTGTTTTCTTTCCTTTTTGTTCTGAATGTTCATTTATACGCCTTTGGGAGTATAAGGGAAGGCACAAAAATAGAGGGACAAAGGGCGAACAAATGCAGCAGTAGTACTCACTAGACACTGTTGAAAATGAATTGTACAACTTGTGGGTGGTATGGGAGGAAAAAACTAGGAGAGAGTGAGGGAAGGGATGTCATTGTCCCCAAAGAAATGCACTTTTTACCTGACTTATGGAACTGTAATCCCATTGTATATCACCTTTAAAATAACAATTAAAAAATCTTTAAAAGAAACCCTCTTTACTTAATAACCACAAATCAAAACTGCTGTGAACTTCCATTGTATTAGAATGATACAAAAAAATCTCAGGGTTTCAAACTAGTTTTATCGTATTTTTAAATTTCCCTGTCAGTGTTTTATGCAATCTGCATTAAATGGAAAAGAAGCTAAAGCTACTACTATGCCACAACAATAGCCAATGAAAATATACTGGAAACCAAAAAACCATAGCAACTTTCGGTTTTGCCAGGTTGTTCTTGGACCTCAGCTTCCAAGTAGGTGGGGTTACAGGTGTGCTCCACCATGCCTGGTGGTATATTTGTGTATTTTACTCATTTCGGTGGTGTTATTTTCTATCCTCATTTCTGTGAATGGTCCTTTGGGATCCTGGGTCCTCCTTGGTGATACTCACTGCTTCTGCAAGGATTCTAAACCTACAGCTCATCCCCAGGCTGCCTATTCAGGGTTTGTAGATGGCCCTGTGCATAGAAACAATCCTTGTATTGTGCTCCCTGACTTCCATCTTCTCCCTGACCTTGATCCAGTAAACTCTTTATGCTTTTTTTTTTTTTTTTTTTGGTCAGTTACGGGGCTTGAACTTGGGGCCCGGATTTTGTTTCTGAGCTCTTTTGCTCAAGGCTAGCAATCTACCACTTTGAGCCACAGCTCTACTTTTGGTTTTCTGATGGTTAAAGATATAAGTCTCATGGAGTTTCCTTCCCCGGGCTGTCAGATCTCAGTCTCCTGCGTAGCTAGGATTATAGGCATGAGCCATGGGTGCCTGGCTCTCTTTATGCTTTTAAACATTTTCTCCCTCTTTCTTAGGGCCTTATGTTTTCTAGGTAGACAGAGATAGTACTGGGTATCTGTGATTCCAGCATGTGGGAAACCATAGCAGGAGGAGCTCAGTTTCAAGTTGGTCCTGAGCAAAGTCAAGAGAAACTGCCTGAAAAATAACTAAAGCAGAAAAGGGCCCGGGTATGTCTCCAGTGATCAAGCCCCTGACTAACAAGTGGCCCTGAGCACAAACCTCACTTTACCCAGTTAACCAATTAATATGTACTTAATTGCTTCAATTTCTTATCTTTCTTTTTTCTGATGGAAATATTAAAAACCATAATTTTTCATAATCATGTTTGCTTTTTTGATATGAAGTATATTTATTTTTCTTCTCTAAATGTTTCAGAGCTTGTGTTATAAGGTCTTCTTGGACTAATGTATTTTAGAATTGTGTCTTTAATTCTAAAAAATTCTTAGCATTTTCTGCTTGACTAGTGCTTTTTTTCTATTCTAGTGAATCTCTCCTTGGGCTTCTACATATATATCTTTATTCTATCTTCTTTGTATCTTTTAAGTAGTTTATTTAATAATATTCAGCTTATTTATCAATGGTTCTTGACTCATCTGCTAACTCAGGCTTTTGTGATTTTAATTCTATTTGTTGTGATATTAATTCCATTTTCTGTGAGTCTATCTATGAATCATTTCTTGTATTATTTGTACGTCTCACAGTAAGCTTCTTTGTAGTGGAATATTTTTCTCTATGGGTGTTTAGTGTGTTCAGGAGGAAAGTAGTTCTGCAGGGGATTTTTGCTGAAGTCCTTTGAGCTTTACTTAAGCCAGTTTGGCCTCTTAAAATGATTGGCTTGGAGTTCCAGCTTTAGATTGAGGTTGCAGAAATTCAGAATTTTCATCAGTGCATGGCACAAGTTTGTGGTTTTGATTTCTCATGAATGTCTTTCTTTTCCTGAGCCATAGCCCTAAGTAGATGGCAGATTTCTTTGTTCCTCCCCTAGTTGATAAGAATTTTTTTTTCTAGTCCCTTTCCCAGAGGCGGGGGGCACCTCTAGGCATCCTGACTTGGGACTGGAATTCAGCTACCTTCTGTGGCTGGCAGGTGTCTCAGCTGTGAGGCTGTAGCCCCTGGATGGCCACCCTGGGGGTCTGCGTCTGTTCTGACAGATGCTGAAGCTCCTCTTCACAGCAGCTCAAGACCTCTTTTCTGGAATCTCCATTCTGGCATGATCTGATTGCTGCACCAGTAGAGAGGGTATCTGCCCCCTCCCCCCCCCCACCGCTCTCTGTGTGTGTGTGTGAGCAACAAGAATAATAAATGTTGGGGCTGGGAAGGTGGCTCAGTGGTAGAGCACTTGCCTTGCATGCTCGAGGCTCTGGGTTCGATTCCTTAGCACCACATAAGAAAAAAGCCGGAAGTAGGGCTGTGGCTCAAGTGGTAGAGCGCTAGCCTTGAGCTGAAGAGCTGAGGGACAGTGCCCAGGCCCAGAGTTCAGGCCCCATGACCGGACCCCCCCCCAAAAAAAAGAGTAATAAATGTTTCCATCACTTCCTCCATTTTCAAGCAAATGGCCATCTTGCCTCATCCGTCCTCCCCTAGCCCAGCATTGATCTCAACATCCATCTCTACTTTACAGGTAGAACATAGGAGACATCCCCTAAGTCCACAGCAAAGATGCCATGGGGTTTACTGTCCAGGCATCTAGGCCCCGAGCCAGGTGTTTTACCTCCACTTCATGCTGCCTACAGGTGTTGGGTGGGTGGAAGGGATGAAACCCATCTGATCATACCTAACCTGATGAGAAATCCTTTGTACTCTTTCCCTTTCTCTACACCAAGCGAGATTTACTTTCTACCTCTTTTTTCTCTTCTGGCTCCTGTGTCTTTTGTTTTCATTTCATTGTCTTTTTAGACAGTCTTGCTATGTTGCCTACTGGCTTTGGAACAGAGCTCACGCGATCCACCTGGCTCTGCGTCGTGAGCAGCTAAGACTGCATATGTGCACTACCAACCTTGGTTCCTCCGTGTCTTTCTGACACCCTCCACGCTGCTGGCAGAACCTAGACCAAGCCAATGGACTTCTGACACCGCTCAGAGTATTTACAACACTACATTTCAAAGCACCATTGGAAGGAATGATAGCCAACTCCATCTTTTTTGACGTTCTATTTTATTGAATGCAGATTTACAGTCATTAAATAACTTGAATAGAATGCTCTCAATATACTGTTCTTTAGTTACACATATATTTCTTTAAAGCACAAACTATAAATTAAAATGGAAAGACTATAAATACACATGTACAGATTGCCATAAATCTAGAACTATTTTATAAAAATAGAACTCAAATATTAACTTTATACATTTTGGCAACTTAGAAGTGTCATAACGCGGCCACGTTGATTATGCATCACTGCTCCAAGTGACTGTCTCATTGTGCATCTCTTTGGGGACACATGGACTAGTCTCCTTTCCCAGGGTCCCCACTGAAAAACCCATGGCCTTGGCTCAGTGTTGCCTTTGCATAAATAGGGGTGCAGCCATCTCTTCTTAGAGGGGGAAGACCAGCTTCCAGCTCATTTCTCAGAGAAAAGAGACATTCCCTCCAACCAAATATTTATCTCTTAGGATTCTCAAAGCCCTCATAGTGCATGGCTTGATATCTGAATTAAGAGGGAGAGCTTCCTTTTCCTGTGCTCAGAGAACAGCAGGAATGAGCTTGGCTCTCTCAGACAAGTCAATAGTTAAAATGCAAATCTCTCAGACAAGCTGGGCATGCATTGGTGGCTCATGCCTGGAAATCTTAGCTACTCAGGAGGCTAAGATCTGAAGACTGTGGTTTAAAGACCACCTGGATAGACAAATCTGAAACTCGTATCTCCAGTTAACCATCAAAAAGTCAGAAGTGGAGGTGTGGCTCAAGTGGTAGAGTGTCAGCCTTGAGTGGAAAAAGCTCAGGCCCTCAATTCAAGCCCCAGTATGGGCATTAAAAAAGAGAGAGAGAGAAAAATAGAAAAGAAAATCTCTCAAACAATGCCTGCCGGGAATGGCAGCCCCAAGGCAAGCGCTGTGTTCTGCTGCTGTACCAAGTGCTTTACCCAGCCTGGCAAAAGCTGTCCTCATCTGGCAGTGGGGAAACTGAGTCTTTAGGCAGCCAATTACTTAGGCAAACTAGGTGACTTCAAATCAGGACATTGCCTGCCCAGAAATCAATGTAGAAAATTATTAGAGAACTCAGGTCTACACTGAAAAAGGTCAGACAACTGGTTTTGGGCCAATTTAGAATAGGAGTCTGTGGGTCCCAGACATCCCTGGGATCTTCAGGCTACAACTCCTGGTGGGGGGAATTGACTGTGAACTTCAAAGAGATCCTGAGCTCCATGATTTAAGTTTGCACATTGAAAGGCCTAAGTCTTTGTCATCATGCCATCAAGGTTTTCCATCAAAAGCCAGGGGCCCAAGGACTTCCCTGCCTCCATGTTTTCTGGGAGCTGAGCAAAGCTGCATGCCTGCCCACATGCAGGAACCCAAGTCAAAGTGAGGAAAGCTTACACAAGAACCCAAAGGAAGGACAGTTGCAGGGTCTCTGGATCAGTGTGGAGTGCCCAAGATGAGGCAGAGCTCATGGGATTGAGACCAGGATGTTTCCAGAAGCCCTGCAAGGGTGGGGTTGGGGTTGGCAAAGCAGCCACATGGAGTGAGAGGCTGTGGCGGTGTTCTACTTTCTTCAGTTTTGAGTTTCTGGGTCTCCCAGTCTGCCTCCTCTGTTCACTTAGCCTTCCATTAAAAAGTCATTCCAGGCTGGGCACTGATACCTGTAGTCCTAGCTACTCAGGAGAGATCTGAGAGTTGAGATATGAGATCTGAGAGTTGCAGTTTGAAGTCAGCCTGGGTAGGAAAATCCATGAGATTCTTATCTCCAATTAAGCATCAAAAAGCAAGAGGTGGTCTTTGTGGTTCGAGTGGTAGAGCATTAGCCTTGAGCAAAAAAGCCTAGGGACAGTGCCCAGGCTCTGAGTTCAAGCCCTAGGATCAACACACACACACACACACACACACACACACACACACACAGAGTCATCCCATTCTTAGTAGATGCTAGAATAAGATTTGCCAGGGGCTTGTGGGGGAAGGGGAAACAGGGAACCTTGTCAATGGGTACAATGCTAGTCAGTAGAAGGAATGAGTTCTGGTGTTCCATGCATAGGAGAGGTGACTATAGTCAACATTCTCACTATAAAGACATGATGAATTCTTGACAGTGATGGACCTGCCAGCTGACCTTGCCTTGATTATAACACAATAGAAATGTGCCCAAACACCCCACTGTAATGCAGAAGTATGTAAATTATTATTTGTAAATTAAAAGTGCCAAGCTAGGCACCAAGGACTCACACCTGCAAGCCTACCTACTTAGGAAGCTGAGATTTGAGGATCAAGGTTTGAAGACCATCTGGATGAACACATTCCAGTGACTCTTCTTTCCAATTAACCAGAAAAAAATATCCAGAAATGGGGATGTGGCTCAAGTGATAGCGTGCCAGTCTTGAGGTGGGAAAAGTGGGAGAAGGCAGGCAAGAGCCCAAGGCCCTGAATTCAAATCTATACTGGCACAAACACAAACAAAAAAAGTGTCTCCATCTTTCATCCTTCTCATGCCTCCTCTTTGGTCACTGCCCCTAAAGACAATCCTTGACCTTGTCTGGGGTCTGTCAGGATTAACTGTGGGGCTTCTCCATCTAAGTTTTGGCTCAAATCTCTGGGTAACCCAGACAGTAGGATATCCTGCCTGGGCTGCTATCATTTTCTGAAATTAATGTCACAGTAGATTTCTTGAAAAATCTTTCTCTTGAGAACAAACAAGCAAGAGATAGATAATCAATAACAGTAGCAATGGAGAAGCTCAAACCAACCTGCTCTGTGCTGCATCCTGTCTGAACAGATTGACTACAGGTCCTATTTAGTGGGAAATGGGGTAGCAAAGAATCAGAAAAGTGCAAGTGATGGCACCAAGGAGAGTAAAAGTCCTCCCACCACTCAGTCAAAGGTACTTGCTCGGGCTATGAGGTTCATTCATTCTGACTACCCCTGATACCACCTGGAGTTCAGAGAGGTGCAAAGACTTTGGGGCAGACACAGAGTGTTGTGTTTTTCTTTCTGGATATCTAACTATGATGGTCCAAACTTTAAGGAAGGCAGTTGGGAGATAAAACATGAAACATGAATGGTGTGTGGGACACAGGTCAGTATATTTTAAATGAACCAGGGCTCTGTGTGTGTGTGTGTGTGTGTGTGTGTGTGTGTGTGTGTATGTGTGTGTGTGTGTTGGGAGGAGTATGTCATGTGTTTGTTGTGGGTGCATGGCATGTGTGGAAGGTGTGTGCATGGCGGTTGTGTGTGTGTAGTGTGTCAGTGTGTGTGTGTGTGAGAGGGGTGTTGGTGAGTATACAGAAGGAGGATACACAGGTCTGCAGGGCTCATTGGAGACCCCAGAATGCCATGACCAGGGCTTTGAATCAGAAAACAAGTGTCTGCTCTTCCCAAAAGATAAGAGGTAATGGTGTAGAGCTGGCCTGTGCTTTGTGATTCATCTGGGCTCATTCATCTGGGCACACAGTGGGGGTGACTCATTCTTTCCTTGAGCAGAAACATCATCTGGACATTCTAGGTCCTTCTGGGGAAGGAAACATGAACCTCATACTCAAAGGACTACAGAGAAAAGTCCTTACCACGGACCCTGGTCCACTCAGACCACCCCAAGCCAGACCAGGCTGGTTTTGTGTCTGACTTGTGCAAGGGCTGAAAGGAACTTGGTAGGGAGAGACAATTCCTATGTGCACTGAGGGACCCTTTCTGCAGACACTCCAGCTTCGTGATACCTTCCTATGTGGCCAGTAAGCTGATAAGCTAGGGCAGGAACAGGAGCAGGGATGTGACAGCAACCGGTAGTTGCAGAGGGTTGGGCTTGGGGAGTTGATACCTAGTGGCAGGAGTCAAGATTGGGGGCCCTGGCTGGGCCTGGTGGCTTTTTCCTTTGTTACCAGGAGCTTGCCGTCACGCAGCTGTGCAGCGCTGCAGAGGTCTTGCATGTCGATCAGGCTTGCTCCCACTGCTTCTGCGAACCCTGTGGAAGAGGTCTCCTTGCAGCTGTGGAAGCTAGAGATGCAGAAGAGAATGTTCTCCGGCTGGGGGTTGTAACAGGCGCCGTACCCATTGGGAACCACAGGGCCATAGCAACAAAACATCTCTGTGGTTGTGGGCACCTGGAGGAGAGCATAGGTCAGAAGCAGCTGGTTCTGAAATGCAACCTGTGAACCTTCTAGAAAGTTCTAACACCTTAGGATCTTTGTTTTTCTGACTACTTTCTGCCCCGGGGGCAGGGGGGGGAGGGTTGGCTGAATGAACCAAACCAACCAATTGCTTCAGCATGGATGGACACAGTGAGAGTCAGAAAAATAAACCCAGCTAACTGCATGGTTTCAGAGAATGAGGGCCCCAAACCCACCCCAGAGGACAGTCTGTTCTACCTGCTGCTCTGGATGTTCCCAAGGAGTCCTGGTGCCGGGGCTTGGGCTGACTCTCTTCCTCACCTAGGGGCCGTTTGAGGTACTGTGGCAATCAGGGTAATTTACTAAATGGTACCCTGGTGGCACCCGACTGCTAGATGGCTTCCCACAGGGAGTAATTTATGAACTGGAGGAAATCTGGCTCATCTTCTGTGTTGATTTCCCCCAGATTCTTAATTACTGTCAGCATTGCCTGGCTGGTCTGAGTTTTCTCCCCAAAGCCTGGTCATGCACAATTACCCAGCACGGGGTGTTTGAAAGGTTCCTATCAATTGCAATTTTAGTTATGTACCTAAGATACTTTAAATTTAGAATGCTAAGCATTTGTAGGATCACAAACCAAGACAATGTGTTTCTGTGGGCATTCAAGCTATAAATCCCACTTTCCAGTTAGAAAACAACCACCGAACCTCCCCCCTCCCCCCAAGTGATTTTATTAGCTAGTCCTAGAGGACAGGTCTGGGCATGGGGCTTGTTTTAAACCCACAAGTTTCTGGTGCTGTGTTCTCAGGCCTTTAGAAGTGGCCCTGGCCATTTTAATGGGGCAGAAAAAGCCATTAGTCTTGCTAATAGAGCCATTGCATTGTCAGATAAATTTGCCGTGCAATAGCCAGAGGCCATCAAGCCATTCCAGAGCACTTCTTTTGCCTATGGATGGTTTCCTGTAGGATTTATGTTGTTGTGTTCTGTCCACATTTATTCATGTCTGCAAGTTCACTGCCATCATGACAAACATCAAATTACTGAGTGGGCTTTTATCCTCAAACACGACTTTATCAGTTCCCTTTTCTGCCCACAATCAGCCACTCACGAGGAAAAGTTCTAGTAATTTGACTTGTGGGATATTTCCTCCCTCCACTTTGACCTCCTGTAAATGTATTCTATCTTGTCTTTGTGACCAAGGTCTTCCAGCAGACAGCACACAGGCCTGTCTATAGCACCAAGAGATGGGCATTGGCAGCCAATCTGCCATTGGTGGGTGGCCTGACCTTTGTAATAATTCCCATGGCCTACTTGGGGCTCCCATCTAGGCCTTCAGAGCCAATGGTGTCCATGTGGGTCACAACCTTTCAGATAGCAGGTGGAAGGCAATGATGCTTAATGGTTAGCACCCCTGGATGGGTGTGCTCCATGCTGTTTCCACATTGGCTGAAAGGGAGTCTGGGATCATTCTTATTGAGAAGATGGGAACCAGTGCTCTAAGGAGTTAGATCGTTCTTCCCAAGGTGTCATATCTCATAAGAAGCAAAGCCAAGGTGAGCCCCTGTGGCTCACACCTGTCATCCTAGCCACTCAGGAGGCTGAGATCTGAGAATTGAAGTTAGAAGCCAGCCCAGACAGGAAAGACTGGGAAGACTCTTATTTCCAATTAGCCAGCAAAAATCTGGAAGTGGAGCTATGGCTCAAGTGGCAGAGTGCTGGCTTTGAGCAAACAGTGCTCAACCTCTGACTTCAATATTCAGGATGGGCATACACACACACACACACACACACACACACACACACACACACACACACAGCCAGATGGAGAGGGAGGAGGGAGAGAGGATAGTGAGTTGGTATGGGGCTGCAGATGGATAGGAGGAATCACTTCCAGTGTTCTGTAGCACAGTAGAATAACTAGATTGGACAATAATTGTTTAGATAGTTCGAAATAGCTAGTAGAACATTCCCAATATATATTCCCTGAGATAACAGGTCATCAGCATATCTGACCTTGTCACATTGTACAAAGATATTGTCAACATTATACTGTACATCTTAAGTATATATAATATTAAGTGCCAATTAAAATAGAATCTTTTTATGCTGGTCTTGGGGTTTAACTTGGGGCCTAAGTACTGTCTCTGAGCTTTTTTACTCAATACTAGCACAGCTTCACTTCCAGCTTTTGGGGGATTAACTGGAGATAAGAGTCTCATGGACTTTCTTGCACAGGCTGGCTTTGAATCCTCAGATCCCAGCCTTCTGAGTGGCTTGGATTACAGGCATGAGCCACTGGCACCTGGCAACATTTTTTTTTAAAGAAAAAGGAAATGGCAGAGGCAGAGCTAGGACTTGCTGATTCCAGCCATCCTTTTCATCACCAACCTAAAAGCTCACTGGTTACACATGTGGGTTTGGAAGGCCAGGGTTACATGCAGGGGCTGTACCTGGCTGGTGGAGAGGATGAATCGGTTGCTCATCAGGTAAGTTTCGTCTGTGAACATCTCAGGCAGCTCCTTCCACAGCTCCTGAGCCAACTCCCTCAGAGCTAACAGATGGTTGTCGATGGCCATTCCTGTGATGGCCTGAGAATCAGAAACGAAGAGCAGGCGATGAGCCATGAACTCCCTCCTCTCTCCCCAGTACTAACGGTGACTCCCACAGTCCTGCTAACTCAGAAAGGGCTGCCGGCAGGCTATCCACCCCATAGCCTCTGCTGCTTGGGATCTTATGCGTACATGCAAAGGAGGAGTTGAGAGCAGGTTGGGTCGAACCTCATGCTTGCGTAAGTTAATAGTCAATGTGTCTGAGCCTCCACTATGCATCTAAACCCACAGGGTTTAGAGGGAGAGAGTGGCTCTGGCCTGGCCATCCCAAGTACTGGCCTGTCTGAGATGGGGAGAGAGTCTGGGTCCAGGGACTGCTGTGCCTCATCAAGCATGATGAGGGGGCAGACTCACCACAACCAATGGTTCCCAAGAAAGACCAAGGAGAGAAGAGAGTTAGAGAGCCCCAGGTCTCTCTCTGAGTCTTAGCCATTTGTGTGGGGGGGGCCCATAAGACTAGTTTGTTTTTTTGTCAGTCACGGGGCTTGAACGCAGGGCCTGTCCATGAGCTCTTTTTGCTCAAGGCTACTGTTCTACCACTTTGAACCACCACTCTACTTCTGATTTTCTGGTGGTTAACTGGTGATAAGAGTTCCACAGACTTTCCTGCCTGGGCCAGCTTTGAACCACAATCCTCAGATTTCAGCCTCCTGAGTAGCTAGGATTACAGAGTGAGCCTCCAGAGCCCGACTAGATTGATTTTAAGTCAGGAACTTGACATCTAAACAGAAGTTGCTATCTCTGTGTGCATGTGCTGGCAGTGGGACATGAACTCAGGGCTTGGGCGCTGTCACAAACTTTTTTCTCAAGACAGGTGATGTTCTACCACTTGAGCCACAGCTCCACTTCTGGCTTTTTGCTGGTTAATTAAGCTAAGAGTATCAGGGATTTTCCTGCTTGGGCTGGCAGATCTCTGCCTCATAAGTAGCTAAGATTACAGGTATGAGTCACTGGTGCCAAGCTCAGCTGATATTTGTAAGAGGAAAGAGCTAATTGAATGGTGAAAAGTTATTATTTTCTTTCTTCTCTTTCTTTTTTAAAATCAGAATCTCAGTGTAGATGGAACTCAGGGACAGCTGTATGCTGGAAGTGGGGCCAAGACAATGCGTCTCTTCCACTTGAGGCTGGGTGTGTAGTCTACTGTTTTATATTGTTTTTTTGATTATGTATTTGGAACAACTTTGAGTCCTGATGGAGACTCAGGGGCCCATGCCTGTCTATAGCAATGAACTTCAGGTAAACATCAGTCATTGTAACTCCTGAGGATTCCAAGTTATATAAGATCATCATTTAGCTGTTAGAGCCCCACACAGGAGGAAAACGCCCTTCCAAATGACCTTTTTTTGGGGTTTACAAGACACGTTCAGGATCTGACAGCTGGTCTCGTTTACTTGAGATCAAATATGTACAGACAATGAGTTTCTCTGAAGGCGCCCAATTATAGTCTGAAAAGACAAGTTACAAAACCACAGCTTGCTTTAATTTTCATTCATTTATTCGTCTATTATGCCAGAAATTGAACCCAGGGCCTCATGCATGCTAGCCACCCATTCTACCACTATGCTTTACCGCAACCCCACTGCTTATCATCCCATCAGGACAGAGGAAGGGCTATGAGAACTCAACCATATGGTAGACGCTACCTTTCCTTTCTTAGTTATCTCTATTTAATCTCTGGTTTGTGTAAGTCCATAGAATCAGATGCTCGGTAGAGCAGCTAGCCCACTCATGGTTTCACCATCTCTGAACCAACCACAGCTGGAGGGGTGAAAGAAGAGTAGCAGTAATGGGTGAGAGAGAATGAGGAGTTGTTTGGATGAGACTCATGGGTAGTAATGAGTAATGGGGCTCTGGTTCAGTCCTTTCTGCATGTATTCCGGCAACTCCTGAGGTTCTGTGAATGGATGCCTGATGCTGCTAGATGCTGTGGCAAGAATGGAGAACAGAACAGCCAAGACTGAGGTGTGGTAGGGAAAATCAGCATCATATGACCATAATCTGAGATAAGAGCCAAAGAAGCACGGGAGAGGGGAGCTGGACTATCTTGTCCTGACTTGGGATTGCCTTTTTACCCTCACTACCAGCTATCAAGAAGCTATCTTCTTTCTTCTCTCCCCCTTCCTTATGCTCCAAAGCTAGCAGGATTCCAGATTTCTCAACTCACTGCCTTCCTTTCTCCTCCCTCACCCCCATCTCTAACCCAACTGTTAGGAAAACATAACAGAATCCCAGGGAAATGTTTTGGAGGATACTCTCCAAAATTTCTCATGAATTTAAATTTGCGGTAAACTTGATATATGTTTATAGTTTAGCAATCCAAATAAGCTAAAGGATTACATCACTTGGCTGAGACTGATGGCCTAACTTCTAGTTGTCTCTTTTTTTTTGTTTTGTTTTGTCGGTCATGGGCCTGAACTCTGGGCCTGGGCGCTGTCTTTCAGCTCTTCAGCTTAAGGCTAGCACTCTACCATTTGAACCACAGTGCCACTTCCAGCTTTTTCTGCTTATGTGATGCTGAGGAATCAAACCCAGGGCCTCATGCATGCAAGGCAAGCACTCTACCACTGAGCCACCTTCCCAGCCCCCTCTTTTGTTATTTACCAAATACTTGCTTAGAACACCATGAATTTTTTTTTCCAGTTTTGCCTATAATCTTTTTGTTAAAGAGGAAAAGCTTCAGCTTTTTCCCCCAGGTCCTAGAGCTTGAACTCAGGGTTTGGGCCTGAGCTGCTTTTGCTCAAGGCTAGCCCTCTACCAGTTGAGCCACAGCTCCACTCCCAGCTTTTTTAGTCATTTTTTGGAGATAAGAGTTTTATGAACTTTCCTGCCTTGGTTGGCTTCTCTGATCCTCAGCTCTCAGCCTCCTGAGTAGCTAGAATTGTAGGTGTGAGCCACGGGTGCCTTACAAAACTTTAGCTTTTTAAAAGGCTTCTACTTCCCGGCATACTTCCATTTCCCTATTTTCTCACAGACTTCTGTTTTAACTTTGTTGTTTGACTACCATGTAGTATTTATATAATATCATTATGTAAATATTTACAGCTGAGTTATACAGTACACTATGACTAGATTTTCCTATTGATTTTTTTTGTGGTTTCTTGATCTTTTAATTTTTTTGGCAGTCATGGGACTAGAGCTCAGGGCTTTGTATTCATTAGGCTTGCTCATTCCACTGGTACTCTAGCACTTGAGCCATGCCTCCAGCCTAGCTTTTTGCTGGTTATTTTGGAGTTGGAGTCTCATGGACTTTCCTGCCTAGGGCTGGCTTCAGACTTAGGTCTTCAGATCTCAGCCTTCTGAGTAGCTAGGATTACTGTATAGGCATGAGCCTATACCAGTGCCCTGCTTCCTTTTTTTTTTTTTTTTATCTTTGTTTTGTTGGTATTTAGAGGAGATTGCCTTCTCATAATTTTTTTTCTTTTTGTTTTAGGTCTGAGATGGGGACTCGAACTCAATACTGGTGGCTTTTACTTATTGTCTAAGTGCTCTACCAACGTAGCCACACCTGCAACCACACCTTACATTTTCTAAACCTTCTGTTGAACTTTTACTGCTGTATTTTCATTCAGAGTTAATTTTATTGACAGAAAATGTTTTGAGATTTATGTTCTTATTTATGGAATTTTCATTTGTAAAATTTATAAAGCCCAAGGCAATTCGTTCATGAGGGCTCCTTCCTGGAGGCCCTTAGAGGAGAGGGAACAGCTCTCGGCTTATTGCCATCCTGCCCTCTGCCATTCATCCACAGATGCTGGGAAAGCCACCATTTTGGAAGCACCAAGCAGCACCTCCACCAGCTTTCCCTCTGATTAGATTTCTAGCCTCCAGAATGGTGACAAACAAATCTCTCCTCTTTATGTTATCTAGTCCCTGGTATTCTGTTATAGTGGCTCCAACAGACTAAGACACCCTTATTTTCAGTCCCATCCTCCACTCTTTTGGGGTCTCTTTGATCCTAAGCCAGTTTCTATCAGTACTAATTTCCAGCTCTAACATTTTGCTGTCATTTTCTTTCCTGTTCTTATTTACCTCAGTGTATTTATGGCTTAAAAAATTCCTTCACTATTGCCTTGGGAGTTGCAGAGTGAGTGACAGTCAAGTTTTGTACTCAACCCACTATGTTGAATCAGAAGCTCATGTCTTCCTCTTCAGTCTCCCACCTTGGCCCCAGAGGAAAGCCACACCAGATCCAGAATCCTTTCACCCTACATTGGGTGGAGCTTTGCAATGAGAAACCCAACACCAGCCCCTGCCCTTTGTAGGATGCATATACTGAGCTACTGGTTTTCTTAGACATATCTTATGCAATCAGGATCCTTTGCCTTCACAATGCTGTTCCCTTCTTGGGTTATCCTTCCTTCTTTTCATCTCAAGTCTCATTTTGAGCACCACTTCCTCCAGGAAGTCTTCTTGGTTTTCCCAAGCAAAGAAAAGAATTCCCAACTCCATGTTTTCTATTACTTTCTGAGGGTCTCTTCACATGAGATGGGACTTAACTTTGAAAGACCTGCCCCCAACTGCATGCAGAAACCCCTAAGGACAGGACTATGAATGTCCGTCTTGGCTCCCTAGCACCACATTGAGTACAGTACAGGGTATTCCTTGCTGCAGTTTGGGGATGGATTTTTCCCCAAAGGCATATGAATTAGAGGCTTGGATCCTGGGCTGACACTATTGGGAGACAGGGAACTTAAGAGGTGGGGGCTATCAGGAGGGCATTGCCTTTAAAGAGGATTGTGGTGCTCCAGGATCCATCCTCTCCTCCCTCTTTCTGGTTCCCTGATGAAGGTGAATGGTTTTGTTCCACCACGGGCTGCCTGCCATGACAGGCAGCCTTGCCACAGGTCCTAAACCATGAGGCCCACTGCACACGGGCCGAACCTCTGAACCTCTGAGCCAAAATTAACCTTTTCCTTCGAAAATTTATTGTCTCGGGTATTTTGTTACAGCAACAACAAGCTGACTAACATTGGGCTTAATTTTCCCCAAACCAAACAATCTTAAATATCCAATTAGGGACTTATTTAAAGAAAAGTCTCCATTGACTTGTTCTAAAATCCAGAAATACATTGTATTTGCTTTCAAGCACATAGGATGAAATTAGGTCAAACCTCTTCACAGATTACATGTTCCTTCAAATATGGTTTTAGAATGATTTACAATTAGCACATTGATCACCTCTCAAGTAGATGTTTATTCTCCATAGTTTGTCTGCAAATAATGGCTTTGTAGCCACACAGGATAAATTATTTCCTTAAACTAGGGAATCATTCTTCTTATAATTTTGATTTCATTATTAATTTTTAGCAAAGCTTTCCGATCATAGATAGCAGAAGTAAATATACAGGAAACAAGAGGCAATCAGTCTTAGATGGGATAAATATAACTGTGCAAAGGAGCCATTTACCAGCCAGAGTCCATCTCCTCACATCTGACTTCTCTTATCAGCCATATCAAGTGTGGTTATTATCATGACTGTAGGTCAACCTATTTCAAATAGCACTCATTGTATTCCTGTGAAATCTTGTGGAAAGAGCAAGAACAGTGTGTTACCCATGTTCTAAAAATAAGAAAATGGAATCTCTGAGCAGGAGGTGGCCTTGGGGGGAGGGTCATTGAACTGTTGGTGGCTGACCTGTCATGAGGGGCTTGTGCCAAGGACCCCACCCTCACTGGCTCTGAGCTCACATAGCAGTAGCACAGTTACTCACCATGACTGTATACTCGGTCTGGGCTTGGATGGCAACCTTCAGGAGCTGCAGCTTCTCAGAAGCCTGTAGACAGAGCAAGTCAGCACAAAGGACCTAAGAAGTTGCCCAGTGGCAAACAGACAAGGAAGCTTTGCCAAAGAGCTGAGAGGCTGGTCAGCCCACAGTGGTTTCTCTGGTCTCCTTGTGGTTATCAGGACACAGAAGGACTTACAGGCCTGGACGTTGTGTGGTCAGTCATGGCTCGTACAAAAGCCAGTGCCTCTGGAGTGGCTGATCTGATGTTGTCCACCCTCCCCTCCCGGAATCGGCGAATGGATGCACTCTCATAGGTGGGCACTAGTTTCCGGTGGAGCCTGTATGAGATAAAGGATTCTTGACAGATGGTAATTTATTCACAGGGAATCATAAATGCTGAAAGAGAAATATCCTTGGCTTTATTTTATAATCCTGACTTGATTCAATATAGTATTTCATTTTAATATTAATGGCATTCTAGAAGAGAATTTCCAGATGAACAGTAGGGGAAAGGATGTTTCTAATATGAAGAGCCATGTACATGTTCATACACTGATTTTATACACTGATATAAAGAGATTGTTTTGCTTAAAAAAATTCCTGCCTAGGTTAGGAGTGCATTTCTTTTGTGACAATGTACCCCCTTCCCTGGCTATCTCCCAGTTTTTCCCTCCCATCCCCTCGCCCACAAGTTGTATAGTTCATTTTTTAAAATCATTTTCAACATAGTGTCGAGTGAGTACCACTGCTGCCTTTGTTACCCTTTGTCCCTCCATTTCTGTGGCCCCTTTAAAATTCATTTCAATAAATATTATTTTATATATATATATAAAAATTCCTGCCTAGTGCCAGTGTCTGGCTCATGATTGTAATCCTAGCTACTCAAGGAGCTGAGATCTGAGAATCATCATTTAGAGCCAAGCCCAAGCAGGAAAGTTTATAAAATTCCAATTAATTTCCAATCTCCCAAAAGGGCTAGAAATGGAGTTATGGTTCAACTGGTAGAGTGCCAGCCTTGGGCAAAAAACAAACAAACAAACAAACAAAACTAAGAGACAGCATCTAGACCCCAAGTTCAAGTTCACATACATTAAAAATTCCAATTGGTTGGGAAGCCTAGAACTTTTTGAGACCCAGTGAATGTTGGAGTAATAGCACAGAAAAGGATAATCAAGCAATTTATCACTCATACCCTTGAAGGAATCCTGTTTTATTTAAGCCAGTTTAGCCATGATCTCTGGCTGAGGCATGAAGGGGTCCCAATGGTGGTGGGTGACCTGCTGCCTACCATTCTAGGATGGCCAGGCTTGTGGGCATCAGCCATGCTGGGCCTCCTTCACAGGGTTGGCCAGAAAGAGGCCACCCATGCAACTTTGGCCAGTCAGAGGTGTGTCCAGCATCTCCTCCTGGTCACTAGTAATGCTCAGTACATTAGGACCAGGTGACCATCCCTAGTCTTGCATGCCTGGCTGGCACACTTCCTTTCTCACCAGAGCCACCAAGTCCTTGGTGTCGATTGTAAGGTAGGACAAGGTCAGAGCTCTGAAGTGGGGGGTGGGACAGTCACATAGCAAGTCTTGTCCCCTCTGCACTCGGTGAGTTTCTGGAGGGATTATGGGGTTTGATTGTGAACTAGGTAGCAAGGGAGCTTGGGACAGCTGCTCAAATAAATCAGTCTAGACAGGTATCTGATGAGTAATGCCTAGGCTGGAAGTGACTGGTGTGGAGGCCTAAGAGCTTGTAGGATGACCCAAAGCATGATGGGAGGCACTGGAAAGTTGCATATGTTAAGTGATAGGGTCTGATTTGGATATTTAAAAGCTCAGGCTTCCTGCAGACAGAATTATGGGGGGAGGAGCAGGTGCACAAAGCCCTAGGGCATGTAATGTTGGTCAAGCAAGAGAGCCCAAGCAATGGTTAGTGGTGGTAGAAAGAGGACACAGGACCTAGTTAAGGGGCATTTGGAGGGCAACTGACATAGGGAATGGGGGTGAGAGAAAGGAAAGTGATGAACCAAGGATGAGCCTAAATCGTGTCTGTATTAACTGGGCAACCTTGGTCCTGATCAAGGTTGGGAAGACTAGTTGGGAGCTAGTAATACCAGCTCAAATGGACTGGATAAAATGGGATAAAGAGCCACTTGGCTCTCCTTATCTCTGATCTTCTCTTTTATTTTCAGACCCCCATGGCTTAGGTAGCTCCTCTACTAACAACCTTCTCCCTTCTCCTTCCTGAGGGTAGGTGTATAGTCATACCCTATTGGAGTGGCACCTAGTCACTGCAGCCTGGGTAGATTATCCCTAGTCTGGTGAGACCTCCCCACACCCCCCAGAAATCCAGACCTTCCTCCAGAATTCTTCTAGACTAGAATCTCAAGTACCTTGGCAGGCAGCTCACCTGAACACAGGTTCATCCTGCCTTTACTCACCTGTAGAAGGCCAGCTGGAGGGCCACCTGGATGAAGGCATCAGGGCTGCATTTCTGCATCTTTATGAATGTTTTCCCATAGCCATCAAACTTATAAACAGTGAAGTCTAGATTCTTTACTATTCTGCAGAAGAAAAAAATAGATACTTGGATTACATTACACACACTGCAGATTCCACCCAAGTTTCTTAACCTGGTCCATGTCCTGCTGCTCCAGAGGGTGAGGACAGGGTTTTTTTTGTCCCCCAGAAGTACACAGGGGTGTCAGAGATATGCTTTCATTTGGGCATTTAGCAAAAGGTGCACCAGATCAGGGCTCTGCTGAGCAGAAAGTGAGCTGTGCCGAGTGGGGATGGTCCCGCTCTGGAGGGTCAGAATGGGCCTGGCTAGAGTGTCATGGCAGGAAGATGTATGGGCGATGGGAGACATTTGCATGGCCAGGGCGAACCTGACCCACAAGCAAAGTCCTGGGTGCCTGCTACCCACAAAGTAGGCCTGAAAGAGGATATTCATTTGGCCATCCAGGTGACTCATCAGAAAAGGAGTGTCTGCTGTCCCTGTCACCAAGACTTGTCCTTACTGAATGAGGCACAAGGGCCATTTGTCATGGTTATCTTAGCCAGGTTTATTCACCTGAATCTTTACCTACGTTTAAAACTTCATTTTATCCAAAAACTCCTGCTGGGCCTCTCATGATACGCCCATGTCTCTGTCATTGTCCGAGTAAGGCACATAAGATTAGTTCTCAGGGGGCTGGGAAGGTGGCTCAGTGGTAGAACACTTGCCTTGCATGCTCAAGGCCCTGGGTTCGATTCCGCAGCACCACATAAGCAAAAAGAAAAAAGCCGGAAGTGGCGCTGTGGCTCAAGTGGTAGAGCGCTAGCCTTGAGCTGAAGAGCTGAGGGACAGCGCCCAGGCCCAGAGTTCAGGCCCCACGACCGGACCCCAAAAAAAAAGAAAAAAAAAGATTAGTTCTCAGGGGGCTACTCCAGGTGCTGGGGACATAGGAAACTACCATGTGTTTATACTGAGATTTTTTTTTTGTCAGTCATGGGCTTGAACTAAGGGCTGGGCTGCTGTTCCTGAGCTCTTTAGCAAAAAAAAGTATTAACCTTGAGCAACAAGGTTAATACTCTATCACTTTGAGCCACAGCTCCACTTCTAGTTTTCTGGTGGTTAGTTGGAGATAAGGGTCTCACAGACTTCCTTCCCTGGGATAGCTTTGAACCTTGATCCTCAGATCTCAGCCTCCTGAGTAGCTAGGATTATGAGTGTGAGCCACCAGCAGCCAGGTATACTGAAAGTCTTGAGCCTGAGTTACTTCTTATCTGGTGTCTGGGCTTTCTGCCCCCTGAATAATACCAGCAGGGATCATCTCTGCCCAAACCCATGTGAGCTCAAGGACCTGACCCTAACTCATACCTTCCTTTGTGATCTCCTTGTTCATTTCCTGTTCCTCCCTGAGTTATTCCCCTGCCTCACATAAGCTTAGCTCTCTGGGGCCATGCCAGGTGCTACTGGCCTAGAGAAAGTGAGGGGCCCAGAGCCTGCAGAAATTTAACCCTTAGTCCTGATCTTTCTTTCTTTCTTTTCTTTTCCTTTCCTTCCTTCCTTCCTTTTTCCTTCCTCCCTCTCTCCTTCCCTCCTTCCTTCCTTCCTTCCTTCCTTCCTTTCTTCTTCCTTCCTCCCTCTCTCCTTCCCTCCTTCCCTCCTTCCTTCTCTCCTTCCCTCCTTCCCTCCTTCCTTCCTTCCTTCCTTCCTTCCTTCCTTCCTTCTTTCTTTCTTTCTTTCTTTCCCTTTTTTGGTGCCAGTCCTTGAACTTGGCCTCCTGAATTCTGTCTTTGAGCTTTTTTTTCTCAAGGCTAGTGCTCTATCAATTGAACCACAACTCCACTTTTGGTTTTTTGGTAGTTAATTATGAGTCTTATGGGCTTTCTTGCCCAGGCTGCCCTTAAGGTATGATCCACTGATCTCAGTCTCCTGAGTAGTTAGGATTACAGGCTGAGCTGCCCGTGATGGCTAGTCCTGCCTTTTGACAGGCTTCTTGGATTGTTCGTGCTCCGTCACCACAGACGCTTGGAAACCTCCTCCAAAGCTCCACTACTCTGCCCTCCTTCCCAGGAGCTTCTCTGACCTCACAGCTCCATCTATTCCCCTCCTTGCCCTGGGGGGAGGAGGGGGCTGGGAAGAAGGTGGGACCTGCTTAGGTCCCCAAGAGGGGCAAATCCTCCCTTCCCCAGGACTCACCCACCTGTCTGCTTATTCCTTCCTCTGGAAGCCCACTTTCCTGGGGCCTTATAGAAACCAAAATCCTATTCCCTCACACCTGCTAAAGTCAAGTAGTGGACTCCTAGTAGGATGGAGGGGGAGCCTCCATCCCTGGACCTCCAGCTAGGACACGCCTCCTGGGGCTCCTCACTGGTGGCAAGGCAGGCTCTGGGCCTGTAACATGAAGACACTGGACTCTTCTCACTCACTGGTTTACACACCAGCTTGGATCTTAATGCACCTGTACAGGCTTGGATGTGCTGCTTTTCTGCCTTATCTCCATCTCCTTACATCTTAAACATCTTGAACAAGGCCCACTGGTGAAAAGCCAGTCTTTCCTCAACGTTCGTGCAAAATTTAGCCTCCTTGTTGGGGGTTCAGTTCTGCATGTACCTCTAGTTTTTGTACATCTTGTCTCACACATGTTTTGCTCTGGGATCCAATTCCTTTCTAAAGTGTAGAGGACAGGCCCTTTGGCAGATTATCTGTGATTCCCAGAGCCTTACCCTAGGTCTGGCATACACACATCTGATGAATGAATGAATGAATGTATTCCTGCGTATAGCCGTGGTCCAGATTGGTTACAAGCACATTTCCTACTACAGCTATCTTCGCTCCTGACCACCCAGAAGGGCTCTCAGCCTTCACACCCTCACCCCAGTCCTCCCTCCCAACCCTCTGGCCCACTCTTAGGTCCTGAACCAGCCCCTCTCTCTGGGAAAAAGGCCTGCTTGTCAAGTTGCAGTCAATGCAAGCAAATTGAAATGGCTTGGATTTAAATGACCTATTCAAACCAGTTGTTTATGACTCTCTGAGAAAAGGGGCTGGGTTCCCAACCTTGACTCTGCTCAGTCAGGTGAAACCTACAGAAAAAAAAATAGCTCCAAGTTTGCATTTTATGGAAATCACAGATATTTCAGCCAGGGAGCTATAACTCCCCTCTAGTTTGACTATATTTCCATATAGTGGGGTGGGCAGAGCCCAGAAGGGAGCAGAGCTGCCCAAGTGTTTGGAAACTTCTAAGATGCCTGGGCAGTTGGAGGGTTGGGGGGTTGGTAGGACAGCTGGATCTCTCCTCACCGTTGAAGTTTTTCTGCTGAGGAGGCTAGGTGGCCTTGAATTTCTGGGGAGCACTTCCACCTTAGCCTTCTGGGGGCGGGGAGCTCACTGACAGAGTCAGCTCGGACCAGCTTCTTGTCGCTCTTCATCCTGTAGGCACAAAGGGGATTACCTGGGGGCCTGGACCCCTGAAGTACCACTGTGCTGTTTCTCTGCTGGATCCCACAAACATCATAGCTGTTATGTGCAGCCCTAAAGCTTTGGAGGGGTCTGAGCTGTCTCCTAACCCCTGGGCAGATGAATAAACTAAGGCACTCACATCAAAAATGGCAGTAACCAAGTTCCATCTAGTTCCAAAGGGCATTGCCTAATTTTATTTGTCATGGTGTAAGGTCACAGCATACACCAACAACACTTACACAAGACTGGGAGAGAAAGTGGTGGCAAGCTGTGCTGTTCTCTTTAAGAGCTGTGTTTTAGGGACCTCCCAAAGAGAATTGTGAAAGAGACTGAGCAGGAAGAAGATGCTAGAAGAGCATAAACAGGACAGGAAGAAGGGAATGCAGAGTGCTTAAAGACAGAGAAGAGGTTGGTACTAACGGCACAGCTTGTCATCCTAGCTACTCAGGAGGCTGAGATCTGAGGATTGCAGTTCAAAGCCAGCCTGTGCTGAAAGATCCATGACTCTTTTTCTCCAATTAACCGTGAAAAGGCAGAAGTGGCAGCATGGCTAATTGGTAGAGTGCCAGCCTTGAGTGGAAAAAGCTAAGTAAGAGTGTGAGATGCTGAGTTCAAGCCCTAGTTACTAAAACTGACAACAAAACCCCCAGAGAACCAGAGATTCAACTTTCTCTGTGGTAGACCATCAGTCCTGACTTAAGGTGACCAACAAGATCTGGGATCTTTCAGAGCACAGTAGATGTTGCTGAAATTTCTTGGCCACACTTCTTCCCCGATGATCCTAAATCTCTTTCTGCCTGCACCTTCTATCTGCAGCCCTTGGTGCTGGATTCATGCTGCTTTCCAAAGTTATCATTTACTAAGCCACGGTCCAGACGGACACAGCCCTTCTCCTCCCCCAGGTGGCCTTCTATCTTTTCTAAGCTTGGCACGCGGTCTAAGTCTTTTCTAAGCCTTGGGCGGTCTTCCCTCTCCCCTCCCCAGACTTACATGTGCTTGAGCAGGTGCTCCGTGCACTGTACCAGGACAATGCCATCAAACGGGGAGTGTTCACACACTACGCCGCAGGTGCCATCTCGGCCCACCACAAACTGCAACAGGAAGGATCAAGGACAGCTGACCTGAGCCTGAAGTTCCCGGCCTCAGATCAGGCCTCCCTGGCCTCTCAGGTACCTCCCCTCTAAGAACACAAAGTCACATTAGTTCTTGAAAATAATGCTATCGTGACTACAGTGGCTTGAGAATATGAGGCTCAAGGCAGCTCTTTCTGGATGTCCTAGCTCCCACAAAGGTCTAGCAGTGAAAGGGGCACCCGGGTTCCATATATGAGACAGGCCAGAAGCTCCCTGGGAACTCACATAGCATAGGCTGAGCCCATGCCTGCCATTCCCCTTAGCCCCAGTCCCCTCACTGCACACACACCAGTCTACACTGCTTTCTAAAGTCATTTGCTTGACTTCCTCTGTTTATTTTGGCCACCGTTGATTTCATTCCCAGGATCTAGACTAGTGTCCACAATTCCACATATGAGCAGACGCTGGATAACTATGTTGAATGATTGAATGAAAGACAACGATTTGATTTGGATAACAAAAGATTCCCAGGGGAAAAAGGCCTACAAAGTCCCTGGACAGAAAGGATATACAAGGGACCTTCATAAATGGCTGCTGGGCTCCAGCTCAGCTGTGCTGCCAGCAACCAGGAGAATATCTCCTGACCTCCCAACTTCCTGGACTTCAGGCTGCTATTGTGTGAAAGGAGATCAGCAAAGCTGAGCTCAGACTCAGAGCTGAGGATTAGAGAAAGTATCTGAAGGATTGGCAGATACTGTAAAGATTTCTTACAACTTTCTTTTCTTTCTTTTTGTGCCAGTCCTGGGACTTGAACCTAGGGCCTGGGTGCTGTCTCTGAGCTTTTTTCTTTTTTCCCTCAAGGTTAGGTAGCACTAGTACCACTTGAGCCACAGCTTCATTTCTGGCTTTTTGCTGGTTCATTGGAGATAAGAATCCCAGGGATTTTACTACCTGGCTGGCTTCAAACTGTGATCCTCGGATCTCAGCCTCCGGAGTAGCTAGGATTACAGGTAGGAGCCACCAGTGCCTGGCTTTTTAAAAAATGATTTTACATTAGGTGGCTTGGAAATATACTCAGGGCAAAAACAGACTGGGAGAAAATAATATGAATTATAAGGTTTGGTTCTTAGACTAGGCAGAAAGTCAAGCTGCTTATAATTCACCATATTCCTTGTTCTTCCATCTGAAAAGGAGAAAACAAAACTCTCATGATCTCTACCAAACTCTGTTCCAGGGGGCTGCACTGTGCATATTTTGAACTGCCTGCTTCCAAGTCTTTCCCCAATCTCTATAATGGTGGACCAGATGTTGAATCATATTGTCACTCAACAAACACACAAGTCGGCAAATAAACAAATCAACAAACTTCCCACAGAGAATCAACAAACTTCCCACAGAGCGTCTCTGAACACATCCCTGGCTTCTTCCTCTCCTCCAGCATCTCCGCCTTTCTGCACGCAGACCACTATGTTCTCAAATTCGGTTGCAGGTTTTTGGCACTCTTGGACTGGCCCGGACTGCCCTTCCTCCACATGAGTGCCTGTCTGTCCTTGTCACTCAGAAACAGGGAAAACAGTATCTTTTAAAAGCTTCTTCCAGGGCTGGGAAGGTGGTTCAGTGGTCAACTGCTTGTCTTGCATGCATGAGGCCCTAGGTTCGATTCCTCAGCACCACCTAAGCAGAAAAGGTTGGAAGTGGCACTGTGGCTCAAGTGGTAGAGTGCTAGCCTTGAGCTGAAGAGCTGAGGGGCAAGGCCTAGGCCCAGAGTTCAGGCCCCACGACCAAAAAAACCCAAAACAAAACAAAACTTCTCCCAAGGCTTACTATGTTCTGTGTCCTTGTATCTATTACATCATTTCAGTCTTGCAACTGCTCTGGGAAAGATTACAAGCCATTAGCACCACTGTGGATGTAAAGCAGTTGGCAGAGCAGTGGGAGAGCTCATCAGAAATAACAGAATCAATCTGCAAACCGATAAAAAGAACAACCTGCTGAATGCAGAGACAAGGAGAGAGGAAAATGCCCACCAAGGTGCACTAATGGCAAGCCAAAGTAGAGAGATGGTTTGCTAGCTCTCCTATTATCACTGAGAGTGTGGTGGCTTTAAAAAAGTAAACAAGAAATCTGGGTGCTGGTGGCTCACACCTGTAATCCTAGCTACTCAGGAGGCTGAGATCTGAGGATCACTGTTCAAAGCCAGCCCAGGCAAGGAAAGTCCATGAGACTCTTCTATCCAATTAACCACCAGAAAACCAGAAATGGTGCTGTGGCACAAAGTGGTAGAGATCTAGACCTGAGTGAACAAACTCAGGGACAGTGTCCAGGCCCTTAATTCAAGCCCCAGGATCAACAAGAAAGAAAGAAGGAAAGAAATAAAGAAAGAAAGAAAGGAAGGAAGGAAGGAAGGAAGGAAGGAAGGAAGGAAAGGAAAGGAAAGGAAAGGAAAGGAAAGGAAAGGAAAAGAGCTCAAACTAGGCGCTGGTAGCTTTCATCTGTAATCCTAGCTACTCTAGAGGCTGAGATTTGAGGATTGTGGTTTGAAGCCAGCCCAGTCAGGAAAAAGTCTGTGACTTTTATCTTCAGTTAACCACCAAAAACTTGGAAGTATGCTGTGGCTCAAGTGGTAGAAGCACTAACTTTGAGCAAAAAAGCTAAGCTATAGTGCCCAGGACCAAGTTCAAGCCCCAGTACTAGTATAAAACTAAATAAGACAAATTAACAAGGTCAAATCCAGGATCAGCATGTTTAGGGAAGGATGGAGGACTGGGAACAAATAGCCAGACCTCAGTTGCATTCCCATCTGTGTAATTTTTTTCTAGGCCAGTGTAGATGTCATCATGTTTCTGGACTAATTTCACGTGAATGTAAAAATTTGGATTATTTGATTTACTTTTATCAAGACGCTTGGGCTGCCTTACTTCTCTGGATTTAAGGACAGTGTGTTGAAATGGCCAGACCATGTAGGGCACCTTCAGAAATGCTGACCTCTCACACAACAGACCTGATTCCTGGTGTATGTGCTAACAAATGGCTGGCTGGAACTGCGGCATTTTCCCACCCCTGAAATGACCCCACCTTACAGTGTACAATGGGAATTATCCAAGTTTGGCCCAGATGTTCCTGCACAGGCTGAGTGTGGGATGGTTAGATTCAGTTGAACTCAGATACTTGCTCCTAAGAAGAGCAGGGAGTACACCTGCTGGCTGTGTACATGGCCGTGTCTTGCAAGGCCATGGCGAGTGATACGTACTTACCTGCAGGGACTTGTCGTACCAGCGGTTTGCCCCGTTCCTGCTGCAGCCTCCACCATGGAGAAGTTGCAGTGCCCTGTGGGTGTCGCTGAGATCCCCGCCGCCTGGAGCATCCAGGCACACCAGGCAGATGCAGCGTTCGATCATGTCCAGCGAGTCTCGATTGGTGGAGTCTGCAGGACAGGTGAGCAATCCTCAGAGCTTATCCTGCCCCAAGCCTAGGCCCTGATAGAGCCTCTCTGCACTGCAGAGCAGCAGCCTGGCCTGCCTTGGGACCACAAGTGCAGTCACCTAGATGCTCCTGAACCTCTGGTCCCCTCCAGAATCCTGCCCCACCATGACAGCCCAGCTCCACCCCTAGTATGTGGCCATTGATCCTGCTTTCAGGATAAAGGAGATGGCTAGGACCCTTGACCTACCCACAGCAGGGAGGTCTATAACCTCCTGGTCCAACAACACCTCCTGAGCCACACCTTCACACTTTTAGTCCTCAACTATGAGTTTCAAATATTTAGGTTCATTGTTAAAGTGTTTGAATTGGCCCATTGCACACAACACTGACCCACACAGCACACCCAATTGGCAGGCAGAAGATGTGACTGACCCTGACCCTGAGCCTGACTGCCGCTGGAACTGGCTGGGATTGTTTCTGGTCCATGGAGCACACTCATCAGGACAAGGAGACTAAAACCCAGTAGATATGCAAGAGATCATGCCCTGTGAGCCCCACACCTAGCCTGCAGCTTGCTTCTCTTCTTAAACCTCTGAAGATTTCCTGGTTCCTACAGGAAGGGGCTTCCACCACTATCTCCCACCCTCTCCCTGCCCCACAGCCAGAAGGCATCCTCCTGGGAACACAGGAGGGAGTCAGGCACATCCTCACTGGGGACAGGACTTGGGGAGTTTGTCCCAGAAAGAGAGGTCAGGCCAGCCCACTGCTTCCCCCACAGAGCCCAGGGGGCCTGCAAAGTCTCTATGGCGGTGCTGTTCATGGGTGACGGCAGTTGCCATGTGTCTCTCCCTCCTCCAGACAGAAGCCTATCTATCACAGCCATGTTCTTTCTCCACCATCACACACTGGAGTGGCGCTAGAGAGCCTATCTTCAAAGTCCACACAAACCAAAGTTTAACATTTTTAGTTTAAAATTCTTATGTGTGTGTGTGCCAGTCCTAGGGCTTGAAGTCAGGCCAAGGAGCTGTCGACACCGAAGCTTCCTTTCTTTTTTTTTTTTTTTGCCAGTCCTGTGCTTGAACTCTGGGCCTGGGCACTGTCCCTCAGCTTTTCAGCTCAAGGCAAGCACTCTACCACTTGAGCCACAGAGCCACTTCCAGCTTTTTCTGCTTATGTGGTGCTGAGGAATCGAACCCAGGGCCTCATGCATGCAAGGCAAGCACTCTACTGCGGAGTCACCTTCCCAGCCCCTGAAGCTTTTTTGCTCAAGGCTGGGACTCTACTACTTGAGCCACAGCTCCATTTCCAGCTATTTGGTGGCTAACTAGAGATAATCTCATAGATTTTCCTTCTTGGGCTGACTTTGAATCATGATCCTTAGATCTCAGCCTCCAGGGATGCCTGGAACTTGGTTTAAAATTGTTTTCTTTTTCTTTTTGCCAGACCTGGGGCTTGAACTCAGGGCCTGGCACTGTCCCTGAGCTTTTTTTGCTCAAAGCTTTTGCTCTACCACTTGAGCCACAGCACCACTTCCAGTTTTTCTTTCTTTTTTTTTTAAATGTGATACTGAAGAATTGAACCCTGGGCTTCATGCATACTAGGCAAGCACTCTACCACAAAGCCACATTCTTACCCCTTGGTTTAAAATTCTAAGGAATCAGACCAAGGTCTCATGGGGAAGATCTGTGCTGCCCAGAGACTCTGAGCTGGAAGCTACACACGGGTAGGACAAGGTGCTGGCTGCCTCTCTTGCTCCCCAGAGCCCATGTATGACTTCACAGCCAACCTCCTGTTACACCCAGAATGCCTGTGCGTATTTCTTTTCTTTCTTATTTTTTGGGGGGTCCGGTTGTGGGGCCTGAACTCTGGGCCTGGGTGCTGTCCCTCAGCTCTTCAGCTCAAGGCTAGCTCTGCCACTTGAGCCACAGCGCCACTTCCGGCTTTTTTTTTTTTGCTTATGTGGTGCTGGGGAATTGAACACAGGGCCTCATGCATGCAAGGCAAGCGCTCTACCACTGAGCCACCTTCCCAGCCCCCTGCCTGTGCATATTTCACACCCAGTTCCTGTACCCTCTCTTGCTCTGAGGGACCCTCTCTTGCTCTGCCTGTCAGAACCTAGCTGGTAACACTTTCCTCAAGCTCCCTAATGCTGTAACCTTTGAGGACTCCTGAAACTAAGAGCACATACCTCTGTAGCCTGTCAGCCTCGTCCAGCATCATTGTGAGGAGCAATGCATGAGGTTATTAGCCAACTTTTGTTGCCAGGCCTCCATATACACATGCTTACTGATGAATAGGACGTAGGTATCATCTTTGTTCTTCATTGACAGACAAGGAGTAGAGAAATTAAAGGTCTTGATCTTAGGTTATTTTCAAGGCCTCATTTGTAAAAGATGGTAAGGGTGACAAAAGTTATCTCAGAATGAGAAGTAGCTGGTTTTGATCCAAGGCATCCAACTCTCATGCCCAGGTTGGGGGAAGACCATTGATGGCCACTGAAATTCCAGACCCTGGAAAATGAGAGTCACTGCAGACAGTCAGGCCAAGGTTGATGCCATCAGAGCTAAGTCAAGGATGCTCAGCACTATGGAGAGGGTGTGGGCCTGGAGGCCAATCAAGAGCCACAGGCAGCGCCAGTGATACACATCTTGGCCTTGTGGACTATGCCTTAGAGAGCTCGAGAACCTGGCTGAGGATCTTTTTTGACCAGGACAGCTTGAAGACTGGTGTGAGTGGTGAGGCTGCAACTCTAATAAACCCAGCAAAAGCCTGTCGTGGCATGGGCTGGAGCAAGATTGGTGAATGGAATCTTTGAATGGGAGAGTGGAGGCTTGGCATACTTCCTCCCAGCTGAGTTATGCAAGGCTGGCAGTAAGGAAGGATGCCCCCCTCCCCAGCACCAGGACCACCAGGGAAGAAAGAAGGATCCTGGAGGGGGAATGAGCTCTTGCTATCATGTACATGCAAGCTTTTAGACCCCGGCAGCTCAGCACTACCAACAGGAGTCAGGTCCTGGCTCATTAGACAGCATGAAATGGAAGCAGGACAGCAAACCTGGGAGGCCAGGTGGCCTTGCAAATGAACTCCTAGCACACAAGTGCTGATCGGTCAAATGCTGACAAGTTCATCGTGTAAGGCAGAAAATGAACTACACTGAAACTCATTCACCATGACTGGTGCAATGTAATGGAAGTGCAGGGTGGTGGGCTGGAGGCTTGAGGCAGTAGCCGTTTGTCTTGTGGCATCCTCACGGAATACACTGGGACTTGGTTAATGTGGTAAATCAATCTTCCTCAAGGAGCCCCTGCTTAATATTGTGCGAAGTGGGAGTTGAGTAATAAGAGGAGCTTGCTCTGACACCATTCCCTGGGAGGTTGACAGTTCTAGTGGTACAGAAACTCCAGAGGCCTGGTGCCTTGCAGACACCCAAAGCTACTGTTAGAGGTTGGCAAAACTTACAGATTATCTCAGATGAGCATGGATATGATGCATACTTTTTTGTGTATGCCAGTCCTTGAACTTCTTTTGCTCAAGACTAGTTAGTGCTCTACCACTTGAACCAGAATTCCACTTTCCAGTTTTTTTGGGGGGGATAGGAAGGATAGTTTTTGGAGATGAGTGAGAGTCCCACAGACTTTCCTGTCTGGGTTGATGTCAAACTGTGATCCTCAGATCTCAGCCTCTGAGTAGCTATGGTTACAGGTGTGAGCCTTACCAGCTATGGTGCACACTTTGTAACCTCTGCCTTTGGAACCCTACAGTGCTTTTTAGCTGCTGCTTCTTTCCAGGAACAACTGTGCGTGCATGCCCATGTGCTTGCGTGTGCATTCACGTGAGCACACCCCCCCCCCCCATACACACAAGACTCTCTTTGGAGCAACTTTCTTCTCTGATCTGTTACCAGGGAAGTAGTACAAGGTAGGTTCCTATGAAGCTGCTTGTCTCTCTCATACAGTTCTGGAAAATGGAGGTCCTGTGCCTCAGAGGCACAGAGCTTGTAATACTTTGTCATTCCCATCTGAGTCTCTTTTCTTTCAAGTCAGGAGATTTCATCCCCTTTTGTGAATAACCCCCCACCACATACTTCGCTTATCCATGGCCTAGGGGTAATCTTTATATTCCAGTTCCTAGAGGCTTTGAGAGTCCAACAAGAGTATTCCTATTTTTTTCTTTTTCTTTTTCTTTTTCTTTCTTTCTTTCTTTTTTTTTTTTTTGCTGGTTCTGGAGCTTGAACTCAGGACCTGGGCACTGTATCTGGGCTCCTTTTGCTCAAGGATATCACTCTATCACTTGAGCCAAAGCACTACTTCCAGCTCTTTCCATGGTTAATTGGAGATAAGAGTCTCATGGACTTTCTTGCCTGAGTTGGCTTCAAACCGAGATCTTCAGATCTCAGCCTCCTGAGTAGCTAGTATTACAGGCGTGCACCACCAGTGCCTGGCTTTCCAACAAGAGTATTTCTTGTCTAGTGAAAAATGGATCTTGCACATTAGAACTGCACATTTGATTTGCATTACAACAGCCTCCTTTAAAAATCTTAAGAGGGGGGCTGGGAAGGTGGCTTAGTGGTAGAGCACTTGCCTTGCACATATGAGGCCTTGGGTTCGATTCCTCAGCACCACATAAGCAAAAAGAAAAAAGCTGGAAGTGGTGCTGTGGCTCAAGTGGTAGAGTACTAGCCTTGAGCTGAAGAGCTGAGGGACAGCTCCCAGGCCCAGAGTTCAAGCCCCACAACTGGATCCCCCCCAAAAACAAAACAAAACAAAAAAAACCAACTTAAGAGGGTCTTCAGCTACTAGGAGTATGGAGTAGTCTTTTCCCTATTTCTCCTAGCTGAACATTACATTAAATACAAACACAAAGAAACTCTGGAAGATGGAGAGAGGAAAGCAAACTAGCCAGGGATTTCAAGACCTGAAAAGGCATAACAGCATATGACGAATCTAACTGTGTCCTCTTCAAACTCATACATTATTACTTCCAGGTGACTGTATTTCTTGAAAGAACCTTTAAAGGGGAAATATAAGGTTAAATGAGGTCATAAGGAAACTTACATCTATTTAAAAAAAAAAAGGAGATGCTGGGTGCTGGTGGCTCACACCTGTCATCCTGGCTACTCAGGAAGCTCTGAGGATCACAGTTTAAAGACAGCCCAGGCAGAAAAATCCATGACCTTTTATCTCCAATAAATTGCCAAATATGCTGGAAATGGAGCTGTTGGTCAAACACTAGCCTTGAGCAAAATGAAGCTCAGAGTTAGCACCTAGGCCCTGAGTTCAAGCCCCAGGACCAGTAGTTAAAAAAGGAAGGAGGAGCTAAGTGTGGAGGTGGAACACACATGTAATCCAAGACTTGAGAGGCCAAGGCAAGAGGAGCAAATGTTCAAGGCCAACCTCAGATACTTAATGAGACCCTGTCTAGAGACACCAGGATGTGTCACAGAACAGGCCATGTGTGGACTCAGTGAGAAAGCAGCCATCTGTATTCCAAGGAGAGAGGCCCCAGAAGAAACCAACCCTTAACCTTGGACTTCTAGTCTCCAGAACTGTAAGAACTACATTCCTGTCATTTAAGCTTCCCAGTCTGTGGTCTTTTGTTATGGATTCTCCTCCTGCTAAAATATCCCAAATATGGGTATTCTAAAAAGCCAGCAATATCTCAATCTCAAATGCATGTAAAAATAAAAACTGTAACATAACCCTGAGCTCTCTATGCAGAGAACCAGAAAAAAAGCAGCTTAGAAAGTGGCACTGTGGCTCAAAATGGTAGACTGCTAGCCTTGAGCAAAGGAGCTCAGGAAGAGCACCCAGGCCCTGAGTTCCAGCCCAAGACTGACAAAAAGAAAAAAAAAAACCAGCTTAGTAAGACCTAAAATTTAGATAACAGCCAGTTTTTTCTTTTTTCTTTTTCCTGCCAATTTTGGTTTTTCTTATATGTGATTTTTAATTATTATTATAAAGATGATCTACAGAGGGGTGACAGTTTCATAAGTCAGGTAAAGAACACATTTCTTTTTGGATAAAATACCACCCTTTCCCACTCTCTCTCTGTGTTTTTTCTTCCCATTTCCACCTACAAGTTGTATAGTTCATTCTCAACATAGTGTCCAATGAGGATCACTGCTGCATTTGTTCACCATTTGTCCCTCCATTTCTGTGCTTCCCTCCTTACCATCCCAAACACGAATAAATGAACAAGCAAGACAAAAAGAAAAGAAATCTTAAGCCGGGCGCTGGTGGCTCACGCCTGTAATCCTAGCTACTCAGGAGGCTGAGATCTGAGGATCGCGGTTCAAAGCCAGCCCAGGCAGGAGAGAACGTGAGACTCCTATCTCTAATAAACCACCAGAAAACCGGAAGTGGCGCTGTAGCTCAAGTGGTAGAGTGCTCGCCTTGAGCTGAAGAGCTGAGGGACAGCGCCCTGGCCCAGAGTTCAAGCTCTACGACCGACAAAAAAGAAAAGAAAAGAAATCTTAGACAAGGAAGAAAAAACTCTTGTTTCCATTTCCTGGAATAGCTTAAGCTACATATTATAGGCAAAACCATCACTGCCCACAGCCCATGCCTATAGGTTCCTTATCATCCATCTCTTGCTTCTGTCCAAGGCCAAATGGTAAGCCTTCACGTCTATCATAATCTATTTGTGATGAAGTACTTTGACATTTGGGAGTATCAGAGAAAGAGAGGTCTCACGTGGAAGCTGGAACTTCCATCTCTGCTTGTGGTAATTAGACTTTCTCACAGCATCAGAAGAGACAATGTAGGGAGCCTGAATATCCCATTCCGCCCAACAGTCATAGGGTGTACCCTCTCCTAGAACCCAATAAAGCTCAGTGAAGAACTGGATTTCTACCTTCACCTGCTGTCATAGCCAGCACCATCCCTTTTACCTATTGCAATCGTGGCAGTGGGCCAGTCAAAACAGTAGGTTTTAATAATACATCCCAATTTCCGTAGGAAATCACACATACCAAGAACTAGGTAAATCTCGACCTCAATTTTAAAAAAAATAGATAATAGCACTGCGATGATAGAAATGATAGAACGATGCAACACATATTTTAAACTCAGTAACCATAATATATATCAACAAGCATTTAAAACATTAAAAAACCACAGAAAGTCACAGCAAAGAAATAGAAATACTTCAAAATAAAAAAGAAGAACAAGAACAAGATATGGATTTTAGAACTGAAAAAAAAAAAAGCCAGAAGTGTCTCTGTAGCTCAAGTGGTAGAGCACTAGCCTTGAGCTGAAGAGCTGAGGGACGCACCCAGGCCTAGAGTTCAGGCCCCATGTCAGATGAAAAAAAAACCAAAAACCCCAAACCCAGTATTTTCACAAAAAAAAAACAACAAAAAACAGAGGAGAAAGAACTGAAAAACCAAAAACAACAAAAATAATAGCAAAGGTAGTACAAACATATTTATAATTACTGTAAATATAATTATATTAATTATAAGCAATAATTTATAATCACTATTATTAAATTAAATATAAATGGTGTTACTCCATCAGTTAAAAACAGATACTAAACTGGGGACTGGTAGCTCATTCCTGTAATCCTAGCCACTGAGGAAGCTTAGATCTGAGGATCATGATTCAAAACCTGCTTAGTTCCAACTAACTACTAAAATACCAGAAATGTAACTATGGCTCAAAATGGTAGAGTACTAGCCTTGAGCACAAAAGCTCAGGAACAGTGCTCAGGCCCCAGGATTGGCACAAACGAAACAACAAAACAAAACAAAAAATATTGATCCAGTGCTAGTGTCTCACATCTGTAATTATAACTATTTAGGAGGCTGAGACCCAAAAGATCATGGGTTGAGGCCAGTTTGGGCATAAAAGTTCTCGAGACTCTTTCTCGAAAATAACCAGGAAAAAGCCCTGCTGGAGCCACTAGTGGCTTATGTGGTAGAGTGCCAACTAAGCAAACACAAGATTCTATGTTCAAACTTCAGTATCAACAACAACAATAACAGCAAAAATGCTGAAAGAATGTATTAAAATATTCTGTAAGAAAGTTGTATAAATATAATAATATAGGTTTGTTTTAAGGAAAAGACTATTATGTAAACATTAATCAAACAAAAACAGGAATCATGACGTTTATATCGGATAAATTTCAGTACAAAGAAAAATTACCAGAGACAAGAGAGCGAATCCCATAAAAATAAAGGGCAAAATCAGCCAAGAAGATATGACAATTCTAAATACATATGTACCCAATATACCACAAAATATGTGAAGAACTGAAGGGAGAAATAGAGAAATCCACTAATGTACTTGGAGACTTCAATACACTTCTGTCAAGAACTGATAAAACAGCTGGACATAAATTCAGCAAGGTCCAGAAGAATTCAGCACATTATCAACCAACATTTCTAGAAAACTGCCCACAACAAAAGCAGAATCGATATTCTTTTTAAAAAATTTTGTTATTTAAATTTTTTATTTTTTTTATCAGTTGTGGGACTTGAACTCTGGGCTTAGGCACTGTCCCTGAGCTCTTCAGCACAAGGTGAACACTCTACCATGTGTGCAATACAGTGCCACTTCCGGTTTTCTAGTGGTTTATTGGAGATAAGAGTCTCACCGACTTTCCTGCCCGGGCTGGCTTTGAACCGCGATCCTCACATCTCAGCCTCCTGAGTAGCTAGGATTACAGGCGTGAGCCACTGGTGCCCAGCAGAATCGATATTCTTTTCAACCACTCACTGAACATATGGTAAGGTAGACTATATTCGGTATCACAAAGCAACCTACAACAAATAGTAAGTAATTGAAATAATTCAAAATGTGTTTTTTGACTACAGTGGAAACAAAACAGAAATCAATAAAATAAAACAGCAGGAAAAATTACCAAATATTTGGGAACCACACAATATGTTTGAAAGGTATCTATTAGCCAAAAAGGGAGTATACTAGACAATATCCATTAGTCAAAAAGGGAATACACTAGTTCAATATTCAGAACTCAATATAATCAATAATATTAACAGATTACAGAAGAAAAGTCACACAATTATATTGATATAGGAAAATGCACTTGGCAAAATTCACTATTCATCATGATCAAATTTCTTAGGAAATTAAAAATACAAGGGAACTTCCTCGTTTTACTGAAGAATATCTACAAAAATTTTGTAGCTAACAGACTGAATGCTTCCTTTAAGATCAGGAACAAGACAAAGTCCAAACCTTCTCCTTCATCACCTCTGCTCATCATGGTACTAGAAGTTTTGGATAGCACAGTAATCTAAGAAAAAAAGCTTGCAGATCAGAAAGAAAAAAAAATGCTCCTACTTTCATACAATCTGTTCATCCTAAGTAATGCTTAGGATATCTAAAGTGATCTATGAAAACAAGCAAACTAAACTAATAAGTAAACTTAGGAACTTAAAAGATAAAAGCCCATCATACAAGAGATAATGAGAAATACATAGACACCAAAATTAAAACTATTATACCAACTATAACTATCAAAAGGAATTAAATACTTAGTGCAAATCTAATAAAAGGTATATGGAACTTTTATGTTGATTATACAAAACACAAATGAACTGGGAAGTAGTATCTCAGGCCTCCAATCCTAGCTGTTCAGAGGCTGAGATCTCAGGGTTGTGATTTGAAGCCAGGCCAACAGAAATGTCAGTCAGACTCTTGCCTCCAACTAACCAGCAAAAACCTTGCAGTGGAGGTGTGGCTCAAGTGGTAGAGCAACTTGAATGAAAAAGCTAAGGGACAGCACACAGGCCCTGAGTTCAAGCCCCAGTACTAGATTCATTTCTGGATATTATTCCAGAAATGAAAATTTACCTTTCCATAAAACCTGTACATAACTATCCAGAGTAGCTTTATATGTAATTACCCTAAAGCACATACAACTCAGCTCTTCTTTGATAGGTAAATGGTTAAAGGAACTTGTACTTCACACCATAGAATTCTGTTCAGCAATAAAAAGGAATGAAATATCGACAAATGCAACAACTTGAATGAATCTTTAGAGAATTGCACTGAGTTAAAAAAAAGTCAATCCTAGCATCCCACACACTGTATGATTTCATTTATATAATATTACTCTGTGTGTGTGTGTGTGTGTGTGTGTATGTGTGTGTAGGTCCTGGGTGCTGTTGGCACTCTATCACTTAAATCACAGCTACACTTCTGGCTTTTTGGTGGTTAATTAGCGATAAGAGTCAAACAGATTTTCCTGTGATCCTCAGATCTCAGCCTCCTGAATAGCTAGGATTATAAGACCAGACACCAGCGTTCAACGTAATATTCTCTTTTGTTAAGACAAAGTCTCCCTGTGTAGCTCAGGCTGACCTTGAATTCTCACTCCTGCTGCCTCCACCTCTGAGTGCTAGGATTAGAGGTGTACAGGTGTGAACAACCATGCTAGGCGTGGGATATTTTTCCTTTTTTTTTTTTTTGCCAGTCATGGGGCTTGAACTCAGGGTCTAGGCACTGTCCCTGAGCTTCTTTTGCTCACTTTACCACTTGAGCCATAATGCCACTTCCAGCTTTTCTATTTATGTGGTACTAAGGAATTGAACCCAGGGCTTCATGCATGCTAGGCAAGCACTCTACCACTAAGCCACATTCTTAGCCCCTCCCTTCCTCCCTTCCTCCCTTCCCTTCCTTTTTTTCTTCCTTCCTTCCTTCCTTTCTTTCTTTCTTCCTTCCTTCCTTCCTTCCTTTCTTTCTTTCGTTCTTTTTTTCTTTCTTTCTTTTGTACACTTGCTGGGATTTAAACTCAGGATTTCTCATTCTCCCTTGGCTTATTTGCTCAAGGCTGGTGCTCTACCACTTGAGCCACACATCTACTTCCAGCTTTTTGCTGGTTAATTGAAGATAAGAGTATGTGAGACTCTTTTCTGCCCCCAATGACTTTGAAGTGCAATTCTTAGATTTCAGCTTCCTGAGTCTAGGATTACAGGTGTGAGCCACCAACACTTGGCTGGCCTGTGATACTCTTAAAACAGCAAAATTACAGAAATGGTGAGCAGATATGAGGATGCCTGGAGCTAAGTGGTTAAGGTGGGAGAAATATGCATGCACTTTAAAGATGGGGAGCCCTTTGGTAAAAATGCTGTCTCTTGCCAATATCTTGGATGTGATACTTACTACAGTTTGTGATGTGTTGCCATGACAGAAAGCAGTGACATGTGCTTTCTAGCACTTCACACAACTGTACATGTGTCTATGTTACCCAACATTGAGAAAAAAAGAACTCAAGAACCAAAAAGTTCTCTTTCTCCTAGTTCCAACCCACCTTTCCACAAAGAACTTTCATGCTTCCACAACTAGGAAGGAGGATGCAGGCTAAGAAGAGTGGACAAACAAAAACAATGCATTTCCTTTGCTGGGCACCAGTGGCTCATACCTGTCATCCTAGCTACTCAGTAGGTTGAGATCTGAGGATCATGGTTTGAAGCCTGCTTGGGCAGGAAAGTCTATAAGACCTTTATCTCTAATTACCCACCAAAAAGGCAGAAGTGGACCTGTGGCTCAAGTGGTAAGAGTGTTTGTCTTGAGCAAAGAAGCTTAAGAACAGTGTCCAGGCCCTGAGTTTGAGTCCTAGGACCAGCACACACACACACACACACACACACACACACACACACACACACACACACACACACACACACACACACACACAAATGCATTCCCCAGGTGCCTTGTACTCCAAATACCACTGTACTACCTAATGTGAAATGAGGGTTAGAGACTGAGTGACTCGGGAAAATGTGAAGAAAGGTGTGTGGTGTATGCATGCATAGCATGTGACAAGTGAAAGATGGGAGAAGCAAAAGTTGCTCCTGGAATTAATAAGGTTAATGAAGATTAGGGTTGCATAAGGAAATAAAGGCCATGCAGCTTGTGGCCTGGGGGTCACTGCCTCCGCCCACATGAGCAGTGTTTATCCAGCAGATGCCAATGTCCAAATTCATTGGCTTTTTTTCCAGAGAGGTTGTGGCACTGGGGTTGTGTCCATGGAGCATTTTTCTAAATCTAATAAGACCTGTCATTTAGTGAAGACCCTCGGAATGCCAGGCATCCATCTGCTTAGCAGCCATGCCCTGATTCGACCCACAGGACAGCTCACCATTTCCATTCCACAGACCAGGTAGGCTGGGCTGCAGGAGACACAACAGAGGCAGGCCTCACCCAAGCCCCTTGCCCTGGCCCTGTCTGGATGCCCTCATTCATAAAGACCATCATGCCTTTACTATTCAGGAAGATGTGGCCCCAGGCCCTCCCCAGAGAAAGAAAATCACATTCTGCCTCAAGATCCAGAACATGGGAGGTATTGCTGGGCCAATTCAATCAGAGAGGCTGTTACTGCTAATGTGTAATTGGTTTTCAAATCAGCAGACTTGCCTAGCTCTGGATGACAATATTTAAACAGCAAGATGCTTCCCCCTCCCCACTCAGTCCTGAGTGGCTCTTGTGAAAGCATGACCACGGCCTTCTGCAGCTGCAGCCTCCTTCTGTCAGTTCCCTCCTCGGAAGCAGCAGCTCAGCTCTAATTGGCTGCTGGAGACACATTTTACAGGACTATGCAAACAGGGAGCATCTGCCTGTAAGGTCTGTCCAAGGATTGCCATGCAGTGTCCAGGAAAGCCATGGGCTGGGAGGGGGGAAGACTCTCCAAGCTGGCCATCCTTTTCCTACAAATTGACAAGTACTGTAGTCTTCCAGACTCAGGGCCGAATGTCTAATTAAATTTCCAGACCAAGATAACGGGGTTAGCTTCTCCTGGGTTCAGGAGGCCACAGCTTCACAGCTTGGCAGAGAGGGAGGTCCAGAAAGGATGTGCTCAGCCCCTTCAGACTGCTCAAGATGGTCTTCAGCACTACATTTCACCCACTGGATCCTGCAGATCTCAGGCTGGTGCCCCATGGGTCCCCAGCCACTACCTCTCAGGATGGGGAACAACTCAATCCATGGGAGATGTGGCCACCTCTACTGTTCAGAGGAGATGAACGCTCCTTGTAGGAGAAACCACCTCGTAAGGGTCTGGAGACACCCAGAACAACACTGTGCTTTTGCCCTCAATGTGACTGAGTCCCCGGTGAGCTGCACATGAAGTCGGAAGGGGGTTTTAAAAATAGCTTTGTCTGTCCACTTCTGTCCCTCTAGGACATCACCAGGGCTCAGAAATGTTTAGTGTTTAATGGGCGCTTGGGATGATGTTTATGTGCCCACCCCACCTTATTTGCAGTCAGAGCTGAGTCACACTGACCTCAGCTCACCTGGTCTGAGCTGCAGGTCCCACTTCCTCTTATGCTAGAGCAAGCCAGGAAAGGAGCCTCCATCTTCCCTCAGGACTCAGTCTGGAGTGCTCCTTCGGGTTTAGTTGTCTGTCCTGGCACCATGTGCCCCCAGGAGAGTACTTGGTACTTGCTAGAGCTATCTACAGTGAGGAAAACACATACCAGCATAGGTCCAAGGGAGCTCTCGGGGAATGTGAGAAAAGCCATCTTTTCTATCAAAGAGGGTTGCTTAAAAGTTCCTGTTTTGGCTCTTGCTGATTATTCTGCTAAGACATTATCAGCAAATAAAGTTGCAGAGGGTGGGAGTGATTAAGATATCCTACCCTCTTCAGCCTAGCCAGTTGTGAGGTGATTGAGAACCTGAATTCAGCCCATGTGAGCAGAGGGGTGGGGCCTGCTGTATTAGGGATAAAAAGAGAGCAGCCTGCCTGCTCTCTGTGCTTGCTTGCTTGCCAGATTTTGGGCTGATGGTACACCCTCCTGCAAAAGTAAACTATGCCTTGCTACCTTCCTTTTTAAATTGGTGTCCTTATTCTCATGCGACACCCCAACATCCCAAGCTGTTTCTATCAGGGAGGATATGAATGGGTGTTTGCAAATGGCCACCTATAGCTCCCCAGGTGCTAGGATACCTGGAAATCTCACCCCAAGCCCTACCCAACATTGTCAGGATAGGAGTTCAAGCTGGACAGCCTGGAGCAGACCTGGCTGAAGACTGGTAGAAGACTAGAATAGCTACTTGCAAAGAAAGAGAATAGATGAGATGAAGGTCTGAAGCAGACAAACTCCTGGCCCTCCAGTTCTCAGTTAACTGTAGGGGAAACTAAGAGTCACATTTTCTCTAAAAAGTCTCCAGGTCCAGCCATCTATACCAGGGTGAGAGGAGCTGTTCTGTTTAGACCACCTGCTGGACAGTGCCTACCTAGCCCTGCCCCTGCCCAAGGAGGGAGACAGAAGCTCAGGCCTCCAGCAGAGAGAGTTGGGATTATAATGCCCTGAAATAGCTCAGTGGTGTTAATTAACACGGCTGCAGTCCAGAAAGAAACTCAGGGCAGGAAAGAACAATTATCCAGACTTAAGAGCATGTCTGGCAGTGATGACCCTACCTCCATGTGTCTCCGAAGTGCACTGTGTCCACATCTCCACCTGAGCCACACCCTTAGCTCTTTCTTTTTTGGATTATATGAAAAAACATTTTTATGATTTTTATTAGCATACATTATTTGTACCAGGGGGAAGTTTGTTATGACCACACATTCCACACATGCAAACAATGTATCCAGATCAAGCTCACCTCTCCATTTCTCTCCTTATCTCCTTTCTTAAAGCAATTTCAACAGATTTCATTGTAGTATTCTGATATATGCAAATAAACAACCTGGATCATGTTTATCCTCATTTACCCTCTTTGCTCCCCTCCCTCCTCTTCCCCAAACAGAGCCTGTTTTACTTTCCTTTTGTTGTTATTTTTAAGGTAGCATTCAGTCTTATACCTAGGTCAGCCTAGGTTACGATCCTCCTGTTTGTGCTTCACCGTGTCACTGGGGATGACAGACATGTGCTGCTCCACCTAGACCCAGTGCTGCTCCTGTGCTTCCTCCCCTCAAATCAATGACTCAGCCCCCTGCTTTCCTGTGCTCCACGGGCTGCTGTTTCTCACTCTCCTTTGCATCTCTCTCTGTCTGACCTCTAGGACCCTGTTCTACTACTTCTAGATGATGTCATCCAGGCCCAGGACTAAACATCATTTAGGTGCTGTAGCTCTCAAATTTATATCTCTCCAGTGACCTCTCCCTGGAGCTCCAGACACATAGATCTAACCTGACATCTCCACTTAGATGACTCAAAGCACCTCAAATCAAACATGCTCTGACAGGTCTTTCACTCCCACCCCTCTTCACCTTGTTTTCTTTTCAGTAAATGGTGTACCATAGTGAGTGATCCAAAGAAAAAAAGGCCCAGGGAGATCCCTCTCACTTCCCTTTTCCTCCCTGATGCCTCTGCTTTGAGGCCTACATATATCTTTCCAAATGTGTGTGTGTGTGTGTGTGTGTGTGTGTGTGTGTGTGTGTGTGTGTACGTGCACGTGAGCGGGGGCGCACGCTCACGTCAATCTTGGAGCTAGGTCTCAAGACCTGAGCACTGTCCCTGAGCTTCTGTTTTGCTCAAGGCTAATTCTCTACCACTTGAGCCACAGCTCTATTTACAGGTTTTTTTGGTAGTTAATTGGAGATAAAAGTCTCATGGACTTTCCTGCCAGGGCTGGCTTAGAACCACAGTCCTCAGATCTCAGCCTCTTGAGTAGCTAGGATTACAGGCCTGAGCCACCAGCTCTCACCTCATCTTTCCATTCTGACTTGCAGCCCCACCCACACTGCCCTAGTCCTTCATTCAGAACTGAACTCATTTCTGAACCTGTCTTCCTATTTCCTGTCAGCAGGCAGCGGGCAGCAGCTGCTCCTGGGAGCAGCCCTCCTCCCGAGGGACTGGATTCCTTCTGTGCTCACGACAATCAGTGGTGCTAATTGGATTAATTGGTTTGTCCAGGGGGAGGAATGTGTGTTCCCTTCTTTCTGCTGAACTTCCCTAGGACAGCCGTACTTTCATTCAGAAAGCCAGACCAAGTGCCATTAACAAATTAATTCTGATTAACACAGCCCAAGCACTCAGACCTCAAGGCAATTCCCGACAGTCGACTCAGGCCTGGTCTGCTAATAAAGTGGAAACTGTGCTGGAAGCTGAGGTGATTATTTTGATGCCTGTCTTCATCCCTTGAGGGTAGAAGAGTGGGATGTGATTTCACCACAGTCTCCTGGGGGAATTAACTCACTTTCAAATAATAAATTATTAATGTGCCAAAGTGGTTGTCCGTCCTTGAGAACAGATTTGCCTTGTACCTCCCTGTGGCCCCTCTATTTAGGATCAAGCATTCAGCAGATCCCAATAATTGGATGAAAAAATAATAATTGGCAAGTGGGGGGAAAGTCAGGGACCTGCTATTTCATTCTTTTATTTTTATTTTTTGTGCCAGCTTGAACTCGGGGGTCTAGGTGCTATCCCTTGGCTCTTTTCTTTCTTTCTTCTTTTCTCCTTCCTTTCATTCTTTCTTTCCCTCCCTCCCTCCCTCCCTCCGTCCCTCCCTCCCTCCCTCCCTCTCTCTCTTCCTTCCTTCCTTTCTTTTTTGTCAAGGCTATTGCCTTAGAACTTTAGCCACTGGGGCTGGGAAGGTGGCTCAGTGGTAGAGCGCTTGCCTTGCATGTATGAGGCCCTGGGTTCCATTCTTCAGCACCACATAAGCAAAAAGAAAAAAGCCAGAAGTGGCGCTGTGGCTCAAGTGGTAGAGCGCTAGCCTTGAGCTGAAGAGCTGAGAGACAGCACCCAGGCCAAGAGTTCAGGCCACATGACCGGACCCTCCTCCGCTCCCCCCCCCAAAAAAAAAGAACTGGAGCCACTGCTTTATTAACAATTAATTGGAGACAAGAGTTTCATGGACTTTCCTGCCCAGGCTGGCTTTGAACTGTGATCCTCAGGTCTCAGCCTCCTGATAGCTAGGATTATAAGCATTACAGAGCCTGACTTCAATCTCTCATATGAATAAATGTAACTGGGCTGCAGCCATTGTAGGCACAGCCAAGGCAAAGTTGAACCAAACAGGGCTCTGTCCTCTTTAGATCTTATAGATTATGGGCGGGGCAGAGGAGCAGCACTAACCCAATGGGTACACATCTTCCCACAGAGAGCTAGCCAGTGACTCAAGACAAGGAAAAGGGCCAGGGCAACAGAGTGAAATGTGGGTAAAGGATTTCCCAAAGAGGAGCTTAGGTTTACTTGAACTGAGCTTTGCTGAATGGGTAAAGAACCTTCTAGAGAGAGGGGTTAGAAAATGAGTGTGTCTGTTATCAAAGAGCCAGGCTCCATACACCTACTCAACTTAGTCATCTTTGCCAACAAGCTGCTTTTCTTGTGGCCCCCAGGACCCACAGGTCACTGCTGAGTAGGAGACTTTGCCTGTACTGTCTGACTGACAGGAGGAACTGCCTACATCTCTTCACTTCCTCTGACTGTTGGATCATGGCTTTCAAATTATTATTTTTTTTGTGCCAGTCCTGGGGCTTGAACTCAGGTTCTGGGTGTTATCCCTGAGTTTTTTTGCTCAAGGATAACATTTTTTTTTTGGTGGTTAATTGGAGATAAGAGTCTCAAGGACTTTCCAGCTCGTGCTGGCTTTAAACTGGGATCCTCAGATATCAGCCTCCTAAGTAGCTAAGATGACAGGCACCTGTCATCTAAGCTAAGAGCTACTGGCAACCTTAATTGAAAGGGTTATTTTCTCTCTCTGGTGACCAGGGCAGTGATTATTATGTTGTCCCATTTGCTTGTATAGGTAAACATGATTCCCAGGTATTGGGCCTCTTCTACCATGCCTAGAGCCTTATCACTGCTCAGGAGCAGAATCTCATCCTTTCTGTCTAACATCCCAAGCATGGTCCAAAGTCCTCAATTACATACATGCAGGGAGCCTGGATAAATTGGCTGGCCCCATAAAATCCGCAGAGCTGATGACAACTCCTAGAAATCCCACTTCTCATTCCAAGATGAGAAGTGAGGATGCCACCCAGTTCTAGTTGAAATGTAGTTTCCAGGGGATGACTAAAAATGTTATTATTGTTGGGCACCTGTGGCTCACACTTGTAATCCTAACTTATCAGGAGGCTGAGATCTGAGCATTATGGTTTGAAGCCATCCAAAAAAAAAAAAGCCAAAAGTAAAGCTGTGGCACAAGTGGTAAGGGATTAACCTTGAGCCAAAAAGTTTAGGGATAGCACTCAAGTCCTTAGTTCAAGCCCCAGGACTTGCACATACATACACATACAAGCTATTATTGGCTTCTTTGGGGAATTCAAACAATCTTTCATAAGAACAGTGGCCAGCCAGAGGGATGAGGGTCAGCCTGAACATGAAAGCCTGAACCAAGAAAACAAGCGGAAAGACATGACCAACTATCCTCCCAGTGGTGGACTCCATCCTGCCCCCTCCACCACCCTCCAACCTACTGCTCCCCAAGCAACTCAGATGAGCACCAGCCAGCCCACCAGTGCAACACAGCTGCTGACTATGGCCAACCTTCCTGCCAGCCCCATTCCCAGGGGTCCCACAATTCCACTGCTCTTCAGTCTCACCCAAAAAGCTAGAAAATCATCCAGCAGAGCATGAGGTACAACAGGGACCTTCAGTTTTCAAGAGCCCTCTGATCTGCCCTGAGTCCAAGGGTGCTCTGAGCTTCCCATGCTGTGGCTAATGAGGATGAGGCTGTGGTGCCCACGCCTGAAGGAGGGGAAGCCAATGGCATGAGGATGAGATGAGCATGGACACTGCAGCTAACCTTTCACGAGGACTGTCCTGGCCTCGGCCCACTCGCTCCTCCCGTCTGATGTCAGCAGGCCGATTGGAGGCAAGCGTTCATCCTCGTTGGAAGCCATTTTGACTATCTTTCTCAACTGAGTGAACAGATCCCCCTCACTGAGACGGCGGAAATTAATGACAACATCCAAGACAAAGAACTGTGGGGGAAACAGGTCAAATAGGTCACTTGTGGCAGCCATCCCAAGGAGCCAGGCCTTCACAGATGAGCTCAGGCCCATGGTTCCCAGGGAATTTGGTAGATTCTGATTCACCCCAGTTTGGGGAGCAACCCGAGGCTGTTAACTATGCTGGACCCAAGTTGCCCCTCCCCAGTCAAAGAAAGCCAGATAATTAAGCCAAAAGAAAGCTTGCTTTTTTAGTTCCTAGTTCATGCAAAACGATTCATGTTTGCAGAAACCGTGAGTATAAATTGGTGCAACCATTGTTGGAAAATGGTTTCTATCAAATGTATCTAAGAATCATCAATTTCAGTAATACATGTGTAGTTTAGCCTAAGACTTAGAGAAACACACCTATGCTCATGGGAAGACTTTCAAAAGAACACAGCTAAATAAAATAAAGTATGTTTATCCAGCGCAGAATGAACTAGCTCCGTAAAACTATATGGGACCTGGTGGCTCACACCTATCATCCTAGCTACTCAGGAGGCTGAGATCTGAGGATCATAGCCCAAACCCAGCCCGGGCTGAAAAGTCTGTGACGCTCTTATCTCCAATTAATCAGCAAAAAGCCAGAAGTAGAGCTGTGGCTAAAAGTTAAGGTATAGCACCCAGACTCTGAATTCAAGCCCCAATACTGACATTAAAAAAAAAGAATTATGGGATAGCCCTCAAACACACTGGGGAATGGGGGGAATGGGGGGAAAAGCCAACCAGCAGTTAAGGTGTGTAAAAGATTAAAACCAAAACACAAAACACACTGTGTTAATGTGCACATACACACATGTGCTTCCTATGTAAGCCCTGTGGTGTTGTCATTCTGAGGCTTTGAAAGCTAGAACTTTGTAAAGGGTGGTGTGTGTGTGTGTGTGTGTGTGTGTGTGTGTGTGTGTGTGTGTGTGCTGGTTTTATTATGGCTTGAACTGAGGACCTTAGCTTTTTTGCTCAAGGCTGGCTCTCTAATATATAAGCCATAATGCCACTTCCAGCTTTTTGCTAGTTCATTGGAAATAAGTCTCTCAGACTTTCTTGCCCAGGCTGGCTTCAAACTACACTCCTCAGATCTCAGCCTCCTGTGTAGCTAGGATGACAGGCCTAAACCATGGTCACCCAGCTAAGGGTGTCTTTCTTGACACAGGCTGAAGTATCCTTTTCAGTTGATTAATGTGAGTATCTGACCATCCTGCACAGTGTCCCTGTGGCCCGGTCTAGGGCAGAAGTCCCAAGACTGTTTCTGGAAGATGGGGCTACTGTGTGTGCTATGCAAGCAGGTAATGGTGAGAAAAGTTGGGTTTGACTGTTGAAGGAAGATGGAGAAAAGGTTTTCATTGTGTGGCTGGCTGACCAGATGACAGATGACAGATTTTCCCCTGAATTTCCAATTTTCTAAAAAGATGAGATGAGAAAAGAATATTTAATTGCATGTATATTTCTTGTGCATTCAGGAACAGGTTGTGATTTTTTAAATATTAGACAATTTTGAGTCATTAATCTAAACAGCTTGTCTTTAACTGCTATGTTGAAGGACCATGCTGAATTTGTGTGTGTGTGTTTGTGTGTATGTAAACAAAATATATAGGTAGTTTTTTGTTTTGGAGATTTTGCTTGTTTAGAAGTGTTGGGCAACAGTCCCAGAGCCTTGCATAGGTAGGCAAATGATGTATCACTGAGTTACATCCCTGGCCCTTGTTTTAGTTTTTGTTGTTATTTTTTTTGAGACAGGGTCACTAGGCAGCTCAGGCTGGCCTTGAACTTACTAGGTAGCCAGGCTAGCCTCAAACTTTAGGTCCTCCTGCCTCTGCCATAGATAGACAAATGCAACAGGTTTGCAAAACTTCTTGAAAGGAAAAAAAATATCACTACCAACAACTTCCCTCACCCAGATGAGAAAACTAAGACAAATTTTGATTTCTTTTCATTAAAAGTTTCTGTAGTGAGGGTTCCTTAACAGAATATTGGAATCTGTATACTGAAGGTTCACGGGTCATGGGCTAACACTCAGCTCATGGAAATGTAAAATCAACTTGTTAGAGATTTCGACTCTTTAGGACCTGTTGGCCTACATGATCAAAATTTTATAATTATTGACGTGCATGCTTTTTCTTTACCCCAACTCATTCCTTACATGTAAGCTTGATTTCTTTCAGTATTGGATTACTGGTTCCACAAAAGCCAGAGAAACAACTTTGTAGTAATCAGAATGTTACCCAACTGTATATTGTTTACTTTATTGTAAATAATGGTGAACAGTGGTCCATAAATCATTTTATATTCCTTTGATAAAAAGATGAGATGAGCCCAACAAGAGAACATTATGGGACAAGTATGGGGGAGGAGAGGTATCTTTGGGATAATAGTGAAACTCGGGTTTTAGCAAGCAAAACAAAACAAGTATTTGTCTGATGAGGCACTTTTGTGAAGTCTCAATGTGTAGAATATATAGTGGGTGAGCTCTCAGGAGGGCTCAGGAGCCCTCATGTTCAGCCTGTTCCCCCATCTTGGATCCTCACTTGCTCTATGGAACCACGGCTGAAGACCTGAGTTACCGAGCATAGAGCATGGCCTGGGGACACAGCTCATTCTTGGGAAAACCACGTAATTTGCCTGAGCCTCACTCCCTCACCTGTCAAGTGAGGTATCAAAGCCTCTCTTCAGGGCTATTGGTGAAGATTAAATAAGTGCAATCCCAGGCCCATAGTCTGGTACAGGAGAAGTCTGGGGGTTGTTGTTTTTGATGTTGGTTTGGGAAGGTGAACTCAGGGTGTGGGCACTGTCCTTGAGCTTTTTTTGCTCAAGGCTGGCACTCTACCACTTGAGCCACAACTTCACTTCTGGCTTTTTAGTGGTTAATTGGAGATAGGGGGTCTGAATAGGTTTTTCTGCCCATTTTGGCTTCAAACTGTGATCCTCAGATCTCAGCCTCCTTAGTAGCTAGGATTATAGGTGTGAGCCACCAGTGCACAGCACAGGAGAAGTCTGGTTCTCAGTTCTTGTGAGCACTGTGTGTGGCCTCAGGAAGGCCTTGTCCTGGTGCCTCAGGGCTGCACTGAGAACTCAGGAAGGGCATTTACCTAACGGAGGTTCATCTCTTCTTAAGGCAGCAATAGAGAAGATGCCACTTTGGGGCTACTATACCTTGGTTCATGTGACTCAGACAAATGGTCTGAGGAAGCAGGTATGGGGAACACATCTACTGCACACCTCACAGGCTCTGGGTCCAAAGGGTCGCAGAGGTGACAAAAGGCTACTTACCTGGTTGCAGCAGGCCACAATGACATGCTCAGGCTCCGGCATGATGCTGCTCTTCTGGGCCACCAGTGTGTCCTGGGTGTGGCCAGGGAGCCGGTAAGAAGAGAATAGGCCATAGTACTGCTTCATACAGAGCGGCTGTCCTGACAGCTGGCCCTTGGCGCAGTCCGAGGGGATTGAGTTGCTAGAAGGGGAGGAAAGCAGATGAGAGGCAGGCAGCCATGAGAGGGATGAAGGGGAAAGGAGGGAACTGGAATTGGTTTGAAGTAACTGCTTGTTTATGTGCTGTAGATCAAATCCAAGGCCATATACATGAACCAGAGTTCTACAGCGGAACTGAATTTCAAATCCCCTATTACAAGTTGATTAAGCAAAATGAGACACCCACACCCAGAACTACATTACCATGACACTTGAAGTAGTGCAATGCCCCATTTCTATGGCTCAGGGAGAGCCTCAGGGTTTTCTCAAACCTCCACTACTCCATCCTCACCCCACATCTTGTCATTTAGCCCCTGTGCCTTTGCTTATGTTATCTTTCTTTGTCATAATTTCCCTTCTACATAACCTCTGCATAGTTCTCAATCTTCGTGGTGTGTGTATGTGCATGTGCATGCGCACTCAGATTTCTGCAAATGCACCAGTCCTGGTGCTTGAACTCTGGGCCTGTGCCCTGTTCCTCAGCTCTTCAGCTCAAAGCAAGTGCTCTACCACTTGAGCCACAGGGCCACTTCTAGTTTTCTGAGTGGTTTACTGGAGATAAGAGTCTCACGGACTTTCTTGCCCAGGCTGAACCGTGATCCTCGGATCTCAGCCTTCTGACTACCCAGGATTACAGGTGTGAGCCACCAGCACCCTGCTCTCCCTCAGGATTTTTTTGCTCAAATCTGGTGCTCTGTCATGCCTCCACATCCAGCTTTTTGCCAGTTAACTAGAGGTAAGAGTTTCATGGATATATTGACTGGGGCTTGATCTGAACTGCATTCCTTAGATCTCAGCCTCCTAAGTAGCTAGGATTATAGTGGGAGCCACTGATTTCCAAAGACCCTACTCTTTATCAGCTCTTTGCAAAGCCTCCCTTCTCCTGTCTTTGCATGATTTGTGTCATTCTTACTTCCTTCTATCCATTAATCCACTAATCATTTATCATTTACCTATTCAATCACCATCCATTCATCATGCATCTATCTATGTATCCTCCATCCAGCCATCCATCCATTCATCCTCTCATCCTTTCTCTCTTCAGCCAACAGGTTTTTGCTGAGCACCTCCTTAGTGCCAGGTATGGGGTCTGGGGACATATTGGCAAATAAGATATGGTTTCTTACTATGATGAGGTGCAAGTTTTAAGATGTGCTGGTGGGGAGTAGAGAACAAGAAGCAAACTAGTGAGGAGAATTTCAAATAGAGAGATGAAGTAACAAGTAGGGGTGGGAAGAGGTAGTAATATGTGTGTGTGTGTGTGTGTGTGTGTGTGTGTGTTCAATTTCATTGAGGTCCGGCTGATTGACCTGAGCCCTAAGGCTAAGAGGCTGACATTGAAATTCAAAGGATGGACTATCCCATGACACTGCCACTCAAGGTCAGGTCATCACACTAAACTTTTAAAACTGAGCCATGACAAAGTGAGTTCCAGAATCTAGTAGCATTTGTAACAATGAGAGGAAAAATTTATGTCTGTTGATACCTATAACAAAATCTATGATCTTGCATTTTGTACTTTGATAACACTCTTCTAGAAGTTCATTTTTTCTTGTGCTTTGCAAAAATTTTATAAAATTTCATGGAAAAAAACTTCTTCCCCATCCAGTCCCTGGTGGCTCATGCCTGTAATCTGAACTACACAGGAGGTTGAGATCTGAGGATCTCTGTTCCAAGCCAGCATGGGCAGGAAAGCCTGTGAGACTTTTCTCTCCAAATAACCAACAAAAGGCCAGAAGTGAATATGTGGTTCAAGTAGTAGAGCACTAGACTTGAGCAAAAAATCTCAGAGACAGTGCCCAGGCCCTGAGTTTAAGCCTCAAGACTGGCACATACACACAAAAAAAGGTCCATTCCTATGATAGTTTGAGAAGCCCCAGTGGATGGGTGAAAGGCAGAAGGCAGTGTGAAGAACAGGCTGAAGAGGTGGGCTGGCCCAGGTCCTGCGCACTCAGTATCAGTGGTGAGGAGTTAGTGGTTTCTTCTTCATGTAATAAAAGCCCCTTGGAAGGCTTTAACATGCAGGAACATAATGAGAATTGAACCCAGGGCCTGGACCACGCTAAGCACACATTCTATCCATGAGCTACAGCCTCATCCCTATTTTGACTTTTCAATGACTCTGGTTATATGAGGAGAGTGAACTAAAGAAAGAACAGGAGAGTGGATTCCAGAAAAGACCAAGAAGAGGGCTGTAGCTGAGATAGGAGAAGGAGGGAGGAACAATAGGAAGGAGAAGGTTTCTTCAGACCCTTTTGTTCTTTCTGTTGATTCTAAGAGCCCTGGCCAGGAGATGGGCCTCCTTAGAACTAGAGATTACCCACTCTGTCTAAGCAATTCTCTCCCATGAAGGCAGCTTGTGTGTCCATTGAGTTTGATGGGAGTGGGAAAATGAGACACCCTCCTCCAAGTGAGGCACAGTGGAGCTCTTTATAGCCTTACACCTTCCATGAATTCTCTAGGTTCCAGACAATCTAATTCACACCACCAGAAAACACAGGAGGTACGAAAGGAGGAAAGCAGTTAAGCAACATCAGGGAAGGTTGGTGCTTACTCTAGGAAAGGGACACTTAATGATCAGGCTAGCTGACCTAAGGGCCATCCTGTCGCTGGAGAGTAGATAGTGGGCTTTGTGATCTAACACCGAGCTAGAAAAAGACAGTCTCTGCTTTCCAAGTTCCTTGTTTAGCTAGGCATGGAGACAGATGCATGAACCTAGATTGTCCAGAGCTAAAGCTCTTCCTGCTCAGGTAGGAGAAATCTTACCTATCCAGCAGAGCCTTGTAGCTGAGCACACCAGAGATGAGGCTGGCTGCAAACCTGCAGAGGAGAGATGCAAGAACTCAGGGGTTCTTCCAGTCCTACCCCCCTGCTTCCCTTCCATCCCACATTTTTTATTGTGCTGATCCTTGCCTTGAATTCGGGGTTAGGGTACTGTCTCTGAGCATTTTTTGCTCAAGGCTGATGTTCTATCATTTGAGACATAGCTCTACTTCTGACTTTTTGATGGTTAATTGGAGGTAAAAGTCTCACAGACTTTCCTGCCTAGACTGGCTTTGAACCGGGATCCTCAGATGTCAGCCTCCTGAGTAACTAGGATTATGGGTATGAGATACCAGTGCTTCCTTTTTGTTCTTCTGGAATTCTCACCTTCCCTACCTTTCTCCTCAGCTCTCCTTGCCCCTCCATCTGTTCCAAACCTTCTTATGAATAGAATGTGGCTCCTGCTGCTCCTCTCCCAATACTGGCAGCCCATCCAAAGCTTTGGATCAAAAATGGACCTTTGAGCAGGCTGCTGTTGGCTCAAGACAGTAATCCTAGCTATTTAGGAGGCTGAGATCTGAGGATCGCAGTTCAAACTCTTCTCTCCAATTAACTATCAAAAATCTGGAGCTTTTGAGCTGTGGTTCAAAATGGTAGAGCACTAGCATAGAGCACAAAAACTCAGGGACACATAACATTTGGAAAAGCATGACATATGTCAAAGGATCTCAGTTTCTTGAAAGGGACTGTTGTGTATATATGGAGGATCTAGACAGTCAGGTCCAACTGTACTGCTTGTGGCTGTGATACTTTGTTCTTTGTTTGTATATGTTTTTTAATGCACATGTTAAATAAAGGTTACTTTTTAAAATCCCATGTACAATGCTCAGGCTAAGAGTTCAAACCTCAGCCCCAACACACACACACACACACACACACACACACACACAAACACACACACACACACCCTTCCTTTGGTCAGAACTGGGAAGTAGAGAAGCTGGGAGAAGGGGAGGAAACATGATGAAGAAAAGGAGGAGGAGGGGGAGAAAAGAGGAGGAGGAAGAAGAGGAAAAGAGGGAGAGGAATAGGGGAAAGAGGAGGAGGTGGAGAAGGAGAAGGAGGAGGAAGTGGGGACAGAAGAGGAAGAAGAGGAGGAAAAGAGTCAGAGAGGGCCCAGAGGGTTAGAAAAGGCTGGAAGATGGGGAAGGTCAGGTTCTGCCTAGAAACAGTCCAGTCCTGGGGCTGTACTGAGCTGGATACTGGGTATTCTGAGAAAAGTCTATAATGTGGTCCCCTTAGTGGCTAATGAAGAGGAAAGCAATTTCTGGTGGGAAAAAGGCCCCAGAGAACTGTGCCAGGGACCAAACCATCTTCACTGGCCATGGCTGATGAGGCTTGGTTTAATTGCAAGGGGGAGGAGAAGAATGCCCCTCAAATGCAATTTGAAGAACGGTTTGCAGAAATGCATTCATCCACATAGTTCCTTCTGCCTGGAGGAGGTCTGGATGCAGGGGAGGGGGGAAGAAACTGTTTGGGTGAGTCTGGATATCTGGGAAACTGGTCTAGGGGTGCTGTTTTTCCAACTATGCCCTACTGGAAGGCAATCTGGGGTTCAAAGGGAGAGAAGCCATCTTTGTCTCCCTGTTTAGATATTCAGAGCAGGACCTTCTGACAGATGCCAGCAGGGAGACCCTCCCGCTTCTACTATGCCTCTGTTGCCATCATCCTCAGCGGGCCCAGAGGCCCTTCCAGCGGCTCAGTGAGCTCTGAAATTGCAGCAGATGGCAGCAGGGCTGGCAGTGGGGCTGGGAAGGAGGGACAGTCCCCTGCCTGTGGAGTCTGTTAGGGCTGGACTCTGGAGGTACAGAGTTGCTCTTTAGGCCCCTGGGCAATGTGTTGAGGTGGCAGAACAAAGGCCAGCTCCCAGGGCCTCAGTCTAGTCAATATTTTGTTATATGCCTCTTAACTCAAATGTATTTTTTGCTGGGTACTTGTGGCTCATGCCTGTAATCCTAGCTACTCAGGAGGCTCAGATCTGAAAATGACAGTTTGAAGCCAGCAGGGACAAAAAAGTTCATGAGACTCTTAACTCCAATTAACCACCAACAAGCCAGAAGTAGAGGGATTTCTGAAGTGGTACAGGGCCCAACTTGAGCCAAAAAACTAAGGGATAGTTCTCAGGCTCTGTGTTCAAGCTCTTGTATTGTCACATACAAAACAAGTATGTTGAGGATGACCATGTGGTCACTTCCTGACTAGGTGGCCTAGATAGCTATCATTTCAAGACATTTGACTGAGAAAGCTCAGCCAACACACAACTTCAGCTTGTCCTTCCTGGTGCTGGGCCCATGCCCCACCTTGGGTGGCCCCCATGCTGCAGGTACCAGTCTCTGCAACCTCACCTTAGCTGATCGTTGGTGTCTTGGAAGTGCTGCCGAGCAAAGATCACAGCTGGGCTGGAGTTGACTGGCAGGGCCAAACGGTTATTGAGATACATGTCATTCAGCCAGTACTCAGACACCTGCAGGGCAGCACAAGGCAGAGCACCATCACCCCACACTGGGCATCTGGCCAATGGAGGTGGCCAGTCCCATCCTGGCTTCGCTGAAGGACGACCGAAGTACTTCACTGGATTATTCACTTCATCCATTCTTTCTTCAGAGATGTATACTGAGCCTGTGTGCTTCCCAAACTATTTCCTTTCTTCCCCCGTTTTTCCTCATCCTGGATGTTTAAAGATACACCCCCTTCCCATTCCTTGACTATCCTTTCCAGGGTCTGATCCTACCTTCCACTCTCTGCTTTCCTAACCTCATCTTTATTCTCATTGCCTCTCATCTGTCCCCCTCTTCTCCAATCCGATCTCTCATTTTGCTTGCCTCTCTCCCCTCTTGCTGTCCCTCAGCCTCTGCTGTTTGCACCCAGCTGTCCCTGTACCATCCCCTCTGCTACGTCTATGTCACTATCTGACCCTCATGCAACCCCTCCATCTGTCTCCATATCTACCTCTGGCCCATCTTGGGGGAGCTCTTTTTCAGCTTCCTCCCAGAAGTGCTTACCCAGTTGGCTGTCTTCTCCTGCCTCTCCAGAAGTTTCTTCTGCAGGGTCTCACCAAGGCCACCAGGGGTGCCAAACCGTTGCACAATGGCCTGGCTCTTCCGGAACTGCTCCTCTGGCACCAGGTGCTGCATGCATTGTAGGTAGGTGGCCAGTGTTTGCTGTAGTGGGGGTACTGGTAATTTAGGCAATCCCTGGAAGAGAGGATCCACAAGCACTCTTTGTGTTTGTCCCCCAAGTTAATTCTGAATGTGTCTTATCCTAGGACCTGTTTATTTATAGGCCTTAGCTCAGCAGAAATAGGAATGAAGGGCCTTCCTGTTTGATTTCCCTGCCTTTGCCATGCTCATGTACCAGGAAGGCACGCAGCACAGAGGGAATGGCCTTAATCTTGGCATCCAATAGGCCTGACTCAGTACCCTGACTTTGTGATGATCTTGAGCCAGTCTCTCCCCCAAGTAAAATGATCCTCTCATAGGCTCAAAGGAAGAATAATTACAAACTAAAGGCTGGGCCTAAGTTGAAAGATTATTGATACTGTAATTGACATAGGTATTGGTATTGCTGGGTGCTGATCATTCCCTTATTTTGAGTGGTTCAAACTGGGTTTGAACTCAAGGTCTTGTGTTTACTAGATGGGTGCTCTAGCACTTTATATGCACCCTTTTGTGGATAGGGATTCAGGATTTTGCCCAGAGCTTGTCTTAGACTGTGACTGTCTTACCTACAGCTCCTGAGTAGTTGGGATCACAAGCACGTAGCACAATGCCTGACTTGTGTATTGAGTTGAGGACTCAGGCTAGCTTCAAAGTGATCCTTCCTATTTCCCAAGTAGCTGAAAGTATAGGGATGTGTCATCATACTGGACGTGCTAGTCACTCTTCATGTAGGAATTGTTCCCAGCAGGGGTTCCATAATCTACTCTCAGAACCAGATGGGTCAAACTCTTATGGAGCTGGATGGTTCAAAGTTGACTTTGAGAGGAGACCTGGTCAGTGCTGCCATACCAGAGTTCTAGGAGATGTTCTGCAAGATGCTTCCTGGTGTCCTTCCCATTTCAGGCCTCCCAGGTATGAAATCCAGGCAAGGGATTTGCTTCACATGGAAACTGAAGTGTGTATGTATGTGGGAGGAGGGAGTGTAGGGGGAAGGGTGGATAAGGAAGTCCTTCTTATCCAGATCTCCCCAAGTGTCAGCTTTTCATTGATAGGACATAAATACAAACTCCTATCTGAGAGGGACGCGAAGAGAATTCAGTGACAGAAATAACTAACCCCAGCAAGAAATACCATTAAGTGTTAGGAACTTACAAGCCTTATCCCTCCAGAGGAGGGATCCATGGGTAGCACATCTCCTAGCCAATTCTCCTCCATGGACAGTGTACCTCCTAGCCAATCAGCCACATTTGGCCAAGGATCATGTGTATCTTCAATTTTATCACATCCAGTAGAGGGATGTTTATCCCATTCAAAGAAGAAAAAACTGGCTGGGAATGTGGCTTGGTGGTAGAGTGCTTGCCTAGCATGCATGAAGCCCTAGGTTCAATTCCTCAGTACCACATACACAGAAAAAACAGAAGTGGATCTGTGGCTTAAGTGGTAGAGTACTAGCCTTGAGCAAAAAGAAGCTCAGGGATAGTGCCCAGGCCCTGAGTTCAAGCCCCAAGACTGACAAAATAAGGAGGAGGAGGAGGAGGAGGAG